>NC_052489.1:12857716-12939176 GCF_009730915.1 Dioscorea cayenensis subsp. rotundata
ATTGAACTGAAACTAAACATGGTTACACATTGAATTGTTTGAGAATGAAATTTCAAGTTATAATGATGAACTGGCTAGAAAGTTTGGCCAAATTTGAAGGCCATAGAAGTAGGATTTGTAGAAAGTTAAAACTAAAAAGTTGTAGTGATTTATTTAATCTATCTACCTACCAAATTTCATATATATTGGGAATACGTTCTATGAGATATGATTCCTTCCATTAGACTTGTCCTAGAGGTATTGTTGTGAAGACCTGCAGATTTCAAGGCAAAATTCAGAATTTCCAAAGAAGTTTTAGACAAAGTTTTCAACATAGAAAATGTTCCTTATCACCTTAACTTTCACTGTGCAAAATATCACTGCATTTGGATGTATATATTAGGGTTATATATGTTGAAGTGTGACATGTCTAGAATGAAAGTTCGTGGAAAAACTATGAAACTCAAATTGATGGTGTATATTGAATAGAGTCGATAATGAGTTGAGATTTAAATATGTTGAACTCTGATATGCCTTCTATTAATTGAAGCAAGGTTTATGTAATTTGGCTAAGAGTAAGTAAAAATATATGAAGACCCATCCATAGTACTGTAGGCTTCTATTAGCATGAGTGTGTGCATATTGTAAATTGGCATACACTTAAGTCGATGAGTTTAAGTAGAAGGTAAAGCTTGGAGTATGAGGTCTTAATGGTAGGAGTCCTATTTTTTGTAAAAGAGAAAGCTTGGATGGAATTTTTTATGGATATTGTATGAATCTTTGTGTCTGTTTCTAAGATAGAGGAGTGGATGTTATATAGGAGGGAATTTGTAATATCTCCATTCTTATGGAGATTTTTTTAATGTAGATAATGAAGCCCATCATTGTAACTGAGCTCAACACTTTCTAGTTCTACTATAGCTTTATTACTACAGTGATCATTGTGTACTTAACCATAGCATCAGGGAACTTCCACCTTTTTATTCGTTCCCAATTATCTGGTTTAGAGGGCTTGTTGACGAGAGATAAGGATGAGAAAGAGAGAGGAAAGGAGAGGTGGAGGTAAAGGAGCCTGGTTTTGATCTTCGAGGGATGACATAACTAACCTACATCTGGGATCGAAGACCCGCTTGAGCGGGGAAGTTACCACCACAGAGTGTCCTCAATAACACTAGGAGAGGTTAGCAGTGAATCCTTGAAGTATGTGGGAAGTTGTTACCATACTAATGTTAGTGTTGATGATATTATTCAGATTATTATTGCTATTGGTTTTAGTGGTTTATATGTTATACCTCTGCTTATTGGGCCTCTGTAATTAGAATGTTAAATGTTTCCATTATGCCTTCAATCGAGAATCTCAGGAGGCTGCGAGAATGGGGAAACTATAATTCGAAGCATGTGTATACCTTTGCATTTTTTAGTATTATTACTTTCTTATGAGCTAACAAAGTGTATGCTTGTAATTATATGTTTGACTTGGAAGGAAAGTTATGTTTAGGAGGAACACATGCATGCAAGAGCTACAATTTTTATAAGGATATTGTATGCATAATTTAAGTAGAAATAAAATATGAGCATATACACTTGTGGATATATGGGTAATTAGGAAATTATTTAATTATATGGTTGCATACAAATTTTGACATCACTATTGTAGTTCAGTTGAATTCCTATACTGTATGTAATTACTATGATGTATACTTCATTGTAGCATTGGAGCCACTTGTGGCACTGTATTTTGGGACACATTAGCACATGAATTGATGAGCCCTAGATTTCTTTTTGTGGGAATATTGGGAAATGTTGGCGGAAGTATAAGGAAATGATAGTTTGTTTTTAGTGAAAATTTGTCTTTAGTGATTGTTTTGAAGTATAAATCTTGATGATGATGGAAGAAAAGAGGAAGGTTAAGAGTTGGAAATGAGAGGCTGCTAGTATGATCTTACTCATAACTTCGTGGGGTTTGTGTGTCCGTTACAAGATGTTACTACTGATATGGTTGGTCTTTGCTGGTGTGCTTGCATGAAGTTAGGAAGTATGGGAGGAAACCCTAAATTAGTACTCGGAGAGCTTTATGAAGAGTGTTAAGGATGGTAAGTTGAAAAGTGTCCTAGTAGAATATTTCGTTACATGGTAATGCCCCTAGACTTACACTAGTATATTATTGTGTTATTGTGGTAAAGTGATGTAACATTAACAAAGTATGTATGCTCTTATGTCACTTTCTTTTTCCCATTTCAATAAATTCACTACATAAATATATCACGTACTAATTTAAGAGAATGTAATTTTATGAACTTTTTTATTTTTCATTAAATCATAAAAAACAAACACTTGCCTACGAAACTTCTTAATTTCATCATAATGATGAAGGACATAATGATGTGCCTGAACCAAAGAAATTTTATCTAAGACAACTTCTTCAATCTTCCCTATGTGTTGACCAGCTCTAGAGAATAAGCATTTTACTTGGTCATTTGTAGGTGGGTTTGGATTTCTCATTGGTCAATTGAACTTTGTTTCAACCCCTTCAAGATATCATGAACAAAATGTCAGACATTCTTCAACTTATCCTTCAGCAATGGAACCTTTAGGATAAGTTCGATTTTTAACATAATATTTGAAACAGATGAACAACCTAAAAAGAAAAATTAGAATATATTACTTAATTGTGCATTTTATATGATAAATGATTTCATTTCTAATATATTTTAATGGCATGCCTTTTAAAGGATACATTCATCTAAAATTAAGCGGCCCACCAAGTTTTATTTCTTCCACCAAATGGATGATTAAATGTACCATAATAGTAAAATATGATGGAATAAAAATCTTCTCCTTTTGACAAATTGTCATGACAACTTGATTTTGAAGATTTTCAAGCCCATTCACATTCACCACATTAGAACAAAGTAATTTAAAAATAGTTGCCAATTCACTCAAAACTTAAATAATTTCCTTGGATGGATTACAAGCTCATAAAGCTAATGGAAGGATGTCTTCAAACAAAATATGACAATCATGGCTTTTAAGACCACTAATCTTATACTCTTGTAGGTTAATGCATCTTGAAATGTTTGAAGCATAACCATCGGGCACTTTGATATCTTTAACAACTTGACAAAGAATTTCTTTTTGTTCTGTAGATAATGTAAAACAAGCTTGAGGTAGAATTTTATTCCCATTTTCAAGAATTTAAGGGTGAAGTTCAGATTTTATACCAATATCAACTAAGTCAAGGTGTGTGTTTAGATTGTTGTTTAACTTATCAAGTCCCAAAAAGTACCAATCAAATTATCATACACATTTTTTTCTATGTGCATCAAATCAAGATAACAAAAAAAATGTACTTCTTTTCTTCCACCACTTCATATGATTAGTAAGGCCTTTGTCATTTCTACTTGGACTCTTTTCATTAGATTCTTGCACACTAATGCTTGGATGTTTTGTTCTTTTGCGCTTCTTCTTTCCCTTTTCCTTCTTGACTTTTTTCTTCTCAAATTTTTCGAAAGTGAATTGAAGCCCTTCTAACTAGTTTAACACATCACTTCAACTTGCTTATTTTGGTAGTAGTCTTTTTTTCCTCGGTGCCATCAAATAATTGTTTTTAATAACAAAACTGGTGACCTTCGGGTCACCACCTTCGAGAACACATGTAACAATATTTTTTACCCTTGTATAACCACAATGAAGATGTATTTATAGCACAACATGGACATGCAAACTTCCCTTTGGTGCTCCAACCAGATAAATATGCATAAGCTAGAAAATCATTTATAGTCCACATTAATGCAGCCCACATGCGAAACTTTTGATACTTGGAAGCATCAAAGGTTTCCACACCTTCCCACAATTTCTTTATCTCCTCTATTAGAGGTTGTAGAAAGACACCAATGTCATTTGTCAGCCTCTTATCTCTTAGAATAATCATTGATAAAATAAATTAATGTTGCTCAATTCCAATCCAAAGTAGCAAGTTATATTGAACAAGGACAATTGGCCACACACTATAGCTGCTACTCATCATCATGAAAGGATTAAAACCATCACTAGTAAGAGCTAGCCTAACATTATAAGAGTTCAAAGAAAAGTCTAGAATATCAAGCATTAAAAGATTTCCATGCTTCACCATCTGCACGATGTTTATAATTCCATCTTTATTGTGGCCTTCATCATGCCACCTCATATCATTTGTAGTATGCTCTAAAATGAAAAATCTTTGTAGTCTTGAGATCAAGGGAAAATACCATAACACCTTCATGGGCCTTTTCTTAGTGCTATCCACCCAACGAGAAGTACCACAAATATGACATGAGCCCCTCGACACTTGCTCTACTCTTCTCATATACATGAAATCATGTTTACAAACATAAATTTTCTCATGATTAAGACCTAAGATCTTAATAATTTTCTTTGCCACATAAGAAGATTTTGGCCAAGAGGAATCTTCACAAATGCCCGACCTAACAACTCAACCACCTTTGTAAATGATTTTTCAGTATATTCACCTAAGCACTTTATACGATATAAATCTATTATGAAATACAACATTGAAAATGTCTTACATCCAGGAAACAATTCTTCTTCAGCATCTCTCAACAACTTCAAAAAATTACTATTTTTTCAGCACATCCATCTTCAAGTTGTTCTATAGAAATTCCTTCTACTAGTTCTTCTGTTTCTTCATCAGAATCTTGACAATCATCATCATCATCATCATCATCATCATCATCATCATCATCATCATCATCATCATCATCATCATCATCATCATCATCTTGAGCATCAAACATGTTTCTGGACATTTTACAATCTAATTCTTGACCACCTAATTGACAAATCATACCCATTTTATCACGCAACAAAGCTTCCACATTATCAAGACCCCTAAAGTTTGCACGAATATCCTCTTGTACATGTGAAGCTTCAGAAGTATGGGCTAAAGAAGATGACGCAATATCATTAATAGGAGAAAATTCACCATAACAAACCCATTGAGTGTATCCTCTTAAAAACCCATCACAGATTAAATGCACTTTAACTTCATCCCTGTTTGCCATAATGAGTTAACACAACGCTTGCAAGGACACATTATTTTCCCGCCAATAGACTCATTATTAAAAGCAAAATCAAGAAATCGATCGACTCCTTCTTGATATTCCCTAGATTTTCTACGCTTGTACATCCAACTCTTATTCATTAAAGAAAAATAACACAGCTAAAATAAAAATGATCAAGTTATTTTTTGCATATAAAGCATTAGCAGATATTTTTTGCATTCCTTATGCGTTTCTAAAGGAAAAAAAAACATGACATGCTGCAAACAATAATTTGTCAAAGTTCTCTGCCATCTTTGATGACATACAAGAAAACCATATCAATCATTATTGTTTACTAAATAGTTAGTAAACAGTTGAGAGATCAATGTGTACTATTGTTCATTGTCTCATTTGATAACTTGTTTGCTATAAGATGGTGTCAAAATAAGCAACTTGAATACTGAGATGCATGCCTAAAGTGGATGAATTTATTTCTTATAAATTTAGCTGAACTAAATTTTTTTGTATATGAATAAGCATGTGGGATGCATTGTGTCTCTTAATGATGTGGCAGAGTATTTTTATGATTTATTTACCACCTAAATAATTTTGATCCATTATAGCATCATAAGCAAGTAAAAAACCTTCACACTAATTCATCATAAACTTCAATAAATATATTGAGATTTCACAATATAATAATACATTGGTCTTCAATTCTTCCACTCTTAAATAAAAAAATAAAAAATAAAAGACTTACTAGCATGAAAAAAAATATCAGAGAAACAACCAGATTTGTAAATCCAACATTTAAGAGTAACATATCTAAGAGTACAACTAGATATGTCAATCTAACATCTGAAAATAAGGATTGAGAGTTATTATGAGGTCAAATAAAAATCATCGATAAAATGAAAAACATTAAAAGTTTACTGTAAGTCAGCAGGCAATTTTGCTATTTTACTAGGTGGCAAGTAAAATTCTATTGTCAATAATTTTTATGTTGTTTGTTTTCATAAGAATCTCCAAGTTAGTAAAGCAAATCTAAAAACACCCCTTATTGACTTGTGAATTGGTACTTGGAATTTCCATGCTTCTTGATTTCATAAAAAATCTCCATGTTAGTCTAGCTTCCATTTTATATGCTGTTTTTATTTCCTCTACTGGGTGTTAATTACTAATCTAATAGTATAATTTGTAGGATTTTCTTGCATATTAGTATAATTTCTAGATGAATATTCTTTATTTATTTTAGGTCTAATATTTTTGCCATTCTACTTTTTGCTGCTTCTAAAGAAATTTTGATAATAATTTTAGGAAGCTTGGTAGTAAAAGGGTGTTTCTTCCTTTCGAGGAAAGTTCTTTTGCTAATTTTGCTAAATTAGTTTCAGGCTTGTTTCTTTCCTTGTAACTTGATGAATATTTAGTAGATGGATTGTACCTAAATTGATGGAATTTTGCTTGGGATGGCTTTAACACCAAAAGCTTTAGAAGTCACACTCAACTGTTTATAATATTGCCATGGTTTATACATAGGAGAACTTAGTTGTAAACATCATTTGTCATTTTTAAGTCAGTAAGTTCCTTCAAACAAGTCAAGGGTATCTATGCTTCTTAATGAATTTACTATTCTTGTTAAGCATGATTAGTAGTGTGAGCCCCGCCAACCCTTAATTAAATCCTAGCCATTAATATTATTTTTAATCCTAGCCATTGATTTTGTTTTTAGTTTCAAAACCCTAGATGCCTCTTTGCCTCCTTCTGATTTAGATCGCCTTTAGGAAAAGAGAAAGACCTAGCCTCATCTTTCTGTCCTTATTTGCGGGTGGTGTCAGCGGCAAGGATAAGAGAAGGTTCTCATCGTCAATGATTTGTTTCACTAATATTATTGAGGTAAGGTTCTGATTTATTTTTTTATGCTCTTTCTTATGATTGGTGTGACATGATACTAGTTAGGGTTAGGGTTTGGTGAGAATGTTCATTTGATTTAATTTGAGGATAAGATTTAGAACTTTCTGTTAGCATAGCAGAACCCCCTCTTCGATTTTAGAGGTCTTAGAGGCCGAATTTGGGAGAGAATAGAATACAAAACTTGTAGAGTTCTACGTTGGCTAAGTACCTGCAAAATTTCAGAATTTTTTCATAAGTATCCTATAAATTATAAACTTTAAACATAGGTGATGCGGTCAGGATATTTTTGGGCAAACTTGATCCATTTTTTATTTTGTTTCATGATTGTAAGTTGTTATTTATATTTATATTTATATAATAAAGTTTTAAAGGACGACTTTATATTTGTCTCTGCCAAATTTTAGAATTTTTACCCTTGTAATTTGTGAGATTTGATCATATTTCTATAAATGTGCTCAATGGCATTTCTACAGGAAGCATGAAAATTGATCAGAGAATTTGAGGATCTTTGAAGTTTAACCAAGACTCATGTTTAATATGAAAGTTATATATCTTGATGTTACCTAAATACATGTAAAATTTTAGATTTTATACGTCTGTATTTTATGAGATATGATTTTATTAGTAAATTATCCTGGATGGGATGTCTGTACAGAACATCAAGATTTATGGGTATTTTTGATAGGCATAAATATTGAATTGGGTAAAGTGAAAAATAGAAAAGTTATTTATTATTAAGTTATCTGATTTCTCATAAAATATCTTTAATTTTAGAGTTATAGATTGAGATATATGTATATTTAAAAGGGTATGTCAGAATTGCAAGTCTGCAGAAATAGTCGGTCATTCAAATAAATGTTATGCATTGAGTAGTCTTCTAAATTATGTGAATTTTGGATATGTCATAGCCTTGACTGTCTAATATACTTAGAATTTATAATTTTATGATTTTGGAAAATATAGACAAACTTATGGCTGATATAGTACTCATAGGTCATGATAGAATTTTAATATGACCATTTGGAGTGGTTAAATGCTATTATACCCTTGGAAATAACCAATATTTGGGAGAGCAAAGTGATAGCTTGACTTTTTGCATTTGTATCCATCTTTCAATGTTCTTGCTTGTGTTAAATAGGTTTTTGATATCCTTAGAAATTAGGGTGTGTTTGGATAGAGGTAATAAACACTGTTAGAATAGGAATTATTATCAAGAGTATTTTATACCCATGTTGGGATGCATAACTATTAGAATGAGAATGGGGTGTGCAAGAAATAAATAGTGGTACTGTAGAGGCATATGTATCACCCCCCAAATTGGAAGGAATGACACTGTTTGGGGATGAATGAATAGTGTTAACTTTTGAAATGCACTTTTGACCCTTTAAATATTTAATTAAATAAATTTTATAAATTAAATAATTAACTATAATAATTAAATTAAATAAGAATTAAAATATAAAATAATATATATTATTTGAATAATGAAAATAAATGACATTTTTGCCCATAACACTAATTATTAATTGAAATGAGCTATTTAATGTGAATATTTAATTATAATAATTATTTTTACTAATAATATTCAAAATATTTTTTAAATAAAAATTTTATTTATCATTAATTACATGTAATCGGATTTATGTGCATCAAGGGTATAAAAGTAATTTTATCTCATTCCCCTCTTACTATTTTTTCTATTCCCAATGAAATATTCTACCAACCAAACACAATTTTCATTGACATTCATATTCCTACAGTCTCATTACCATTCCATTCCCATTCCATGAACTAAACGCACCCTTATTCTCAAATATAGGGTATTCAGAAGAAACTTGTTCGATTTGGGATTTGGAGTTTTGGGCATTAATCAGGTAAGTACCCACATATAAATTATACTATATGTATAAACTCGAAAAGTTTTTGTTTTTCCATATCTCTGAAAGTGCCGAAAAGAAAAAGAAATTATTATCATTAGTATATATTATTACTGCTGCTTGGAAGCTTTGATATTTAATATTATTCTGTTTATAATTTTTATTTTTATTCATTAAATTATGTATTATTGAAATTCTCTATGAGATATTTGTTTTTTTAAATAAATGGAAATATTTTTAGTGAAATTGGGATCATTTGAACATTTGGTATTTTGACTTTGTTGAATGTTTGGATAAGAAATATTTTTTACATAGTACTCGTAGTCCCCAAATTAACTTTGCAATAACCCTGTCATTAGGGGTAAACACTGACTATGTTGACATGTATTTTGATCTAGAAACTATAGTTTTCCACCATTTTTTGTTAGTGAAGAATAACGGCTTCTGATAATTCTAGCTGGAGTCACTGAGGGTAAACAAATGAGCTATGAAATTAATGAGCCGAACAACATATTTGAGAAATTTTTTGGAGGATGCATTGTATTAACCTTTTGTAACCACTTTCAATGAACCTTACTGTTGCTTCACATATATAAATCATTAAGTTTCATGATGCATTTGGAATAGATTACTGGCATTAAGTTATATGAAAAATAGTAGTATTACCAATGTATTTTCTACACAGCAGCAAGGATCATCACTTTGAAAAGCATACTTAAAAGGCCTACTATTGAAACTATGTCATATAAATTAAATAAAAGAAAAATAAAAGCAAAAAGATTCTTCAACTAACATATCTTTTTAAATCAAACAGTTCTAATATTAAAGTTACCTAGGTTGAACCAACAAATTTTTAAGTATAGCTACAACCACTGTCACTTGGAACATAACATCAGTGTTGAGTGTTGAGTGTTGAATATACTAAAATAACATAGAAAACACGTACATCACAAAACACATTAGCAGAATCAATATATTATGCTAGAAATTTTATAGATTCATACGAAAGAAGCAGTTCAAATACTATATATAATTAGGTTAATTTCAAGTGGCATTCAAGTGTCATGAAGGTTAATGAATTATAAGGGTACAACCTGGCAAACACTATATATAATGCCAAAGTAGTCCAAATAAAGTCAAACTTTTATTTATTTATTTATTTATTTATTTATTTATTTATTTATTTATTTATTGTAGTAAAATATTTTTGTGTAAATAAAGACTGATCAATTATCATAAGAAGCTAAGAAGCATATGATGCTCTAAGTATCAAATAATGATAATAGATTGAATTTAGAAATTCCAACTTCACAACCATTCCACATATAAAATGTACATTAAGTTGACCTTTGAAAATATCAAGGATTTTTGCATATATAGATGAAGTTGCATATATCACTACAACAAAATAGGGTTTTTGTGATGTTTGACATATGTCATTAAATAGAAAAAAAAAATCATTGGAATAACTCTATGACAACTTTTGTAACAAATGTAGATTATATGTCGCAATTGCCACAATTGGTATACTTTGTTGTGACATTTCCAAGAAACTTCGGTACCTATATATTTCAACATTTATTGTGATATTTTCCTAACATTTGTAAATAGTGTTAGTATGGATTTTATTCCAACATTTGTATATGGCTTAAGCAACTCTACTTTGTACAACATTTGTAGATGTCGACAAGTCTTACATTAATTTTTGAAATATTGCAATATTTATAATTGTTGTTATAGAGGTGATATAGTAATATTTGTTAAAGGTCTCTTAAATTACTTATATCGACCTTTAGCAAATATTGGTTTAATAAAATAGCAATTATGAATACCAATTTAAGTTGATATTTGTAAGTGTTGGTAAAAGTTATTCATCTTATCCAATTTTAAAATTAAATGTCATTTATAAATGTTGGTATAAGAATTATTTGATAACATTTGTTTGGTGTCTCTTAAAAGTCTTATATCGGTATTTCATAAATATTGTTTTAACTATATAGTATTTGTGGATGACAATAAAATGTAACATTTGCAAATGTTAAAAAAATATTATATAATGTTTCACAATACTAATTTAAACAGTATTTATATATGATTTAATTAAAAAATATGAGATATAATTTAAATACTATAAATTAATTTGCATAATTTAACAAAATATTAGCATAAATTATTCGTCAAAAATTTAAAAATCCCACGTATTACTAAAACACTAATTAAAATAATGTCAACAGGATCTACAAATATTTAAAAATTAAATTTCAAATATTAAAGCTAAGGCTTCAATCCGTATAATTGTCTTTAAATTTATTATGGTGATTTCTTATCTGCAAAATAAAATATTCAAATAGATCAGTGTCTATCAAAACCAATTAATAAAAGAAAAGAGATAAATAAATAATACAATTTATAATTTTAAAATTTTAAAAATAATTAAAACAATGTTAATATGATCTACAAATATATAAAAAAATACCTTTCAAATATTATAATAAAGCTAATGCTTCAATCCGTAAAATTGGCTTTAAATTTATCATAATGATCTCTTATCTGTAAAATAAAACATACAAATACATCAGTGTCTATCTAAATCAATCAAGAAAAAGAGCTAAATAAATAATACAATTTATAATTTTAATAATTTAAAAATGTAATGAGATGATATTATAAAAATCGTACCAGATCATTATCGCTAAAATAATATTGAGCACTAGTGGGTAATTGAGAACGAGGACTACTTGTAACATCTCCAGCCTACAATAATTTTATATTTAATAAAATAAAGGTAATATGACAATAAAACTTAAATTGAATTAAGTGTAAACATATATGATATATTAGAATCAATGATACTAATTTGAAATACACATAAAAAACAACTATGTAGAGCATTTATAATTTGCATAAAAAAGAATACAAATAAGCCTATTTTTATATTGAAGGAGAATATATTATTTGTCTCAGTTTATGTATGTGTGTCATAATTATAATAAGAACCCTTAAATAAATTAACTTAGAATAAAAGGATGAAACATAAAACTTCAACAAAGCTATGTGTGAGCGATAATTGTGTTCTTACGATATAAAAATTATATAAGGGGAAAATTGTAAAACTTCACCAAAACTATGTGAGTCCCCTTAAGAATATCAAGAACCCTGTAATAATAATAATAATAGTAATAATAATAATAATAATAATAATAATAATAATAATAATAATAATAATAATAATAATAATAATAATAATAATAATAATAATAAAGAAAGGATAAATTCTAAAACTTCAACAAAACTAGGATTAAATTAAAAAAAAAACTAAAAGGCAATTTCAAGGATTGAAGCCTTGCATCCATGTCATGACCACCCCATTGTCACTGTTGGCAAGGAGAAAAACCAAAACATATTTTAATTTCAACAAAAAAAAAAGGGATGTTTTGGAGATCTCATCCCAATTAAATTCAATCTTCTTTTTTTTCTCTTTTAAAAAATATTCTCAAACCCTATGATTAGATTAATTAAATTCTCATACATGTTTTTATAACAAAAACTAATTAAAAAATTAATCAACTATTGATCATCTACCAAAATAAATAACAAGTTAAATATTTAAATAATATTACAAGAAAAACAATGCTAAAAAATACTATGAAATAAAGAAAAATCGAGATACTTACTTATCTCTTGACAAGAATTTTATTTTTAGCCTTTTCCACTATTAGGGGTTTTTTTCTTGTCTTATATATAGATCATGAATCTATAAGCCGTGTAGGTTTTTACACTCATAAAAAAATTGTCGCCTAATTTTTGACACTCTTGAAAATTAAAATATTGCCACTTTTATTCTACTTAAATACCCTTTTTTCAATTTTAAATTATCTTTCATATTATATATATATCCTAACTTAAAATGGCATTTACAAATATATCATAACAAATTGATACAATTAAAGTCATATTAAATTATGACATTTGTTACATAGGTTGTAACAATCGGCATAATAAGCGTCTTAACAAGTAATATACTAATATTGTACCGACATTTCTTTTAATATCGCTAAAATTTTAAAAAATATAGCAAGATAAAAACCTTTTGTGACTAGAAATGTCATTATAAATATAGGAATAAATAAAAGCATATTAACAATTATTACTTAAAAGTCATTTTAATGGTTTCTAGTGACATTTGCAGAAATGTTACTTTAAAAATGTCACAATAAGGGCCTGTTTGGATGCATAGTAAATTTTTATGTAGGAATTTTATTCCACAGGATTCAGAAATGATTCCTATGGAATTTACTACAGGAAAAATTCCTACAGAATCAGTGTTTGGATGTGCGCAGGAATTTTTCCATAGGAATTTTTAATTTTGAAAAAAAAAAAACTAGCCGTTGAAATTTTTGAAAAACTAGGCGTTGGAGTTTTTCAAAAACTAGCCGTTAACAATTTCTCTCTATTTAAAGCCAACACTCTTATGGCATTTGTAAACTTATCTCTCTTCAACTTAAATTTTTACATCTCAAAGTCTTTTGCTTCAATATGGATCTGGATCAATGGAGAAATATTAATGAAGATGATGACGAATTCGTGTTCACCATTTTACCAAGTTTATTTCCTGTAAGTTCAAAAACTAGGCCTTGTCATACATCAATATTAACAGGCGATGCATATGTTCAAGAAATTCTTGAAGGTCATGAGGCACGTTGTAAGCGTGAATTTCGTATGGAGCCTCGTATATTTCAAGCACTTGCTAATTGTTTAAGAGAAAGATCTCTTCTTCAAAGCTCGAAAAGGGTTACAATCAAGGAACAACTAGCAATGTTTATGTACACTCTTGCGCACAATGCTAGTAACCGTGACGTGCAAGAACGTTTTCAACATTCAGCAGAAACGGTTAGCCGTTATTTTAAAAAAATTCTTCAAGCTATTACTACTCTTGCGACTACATATATAGAATTGCCACCAACAACTACATCACCAGTTATCCAGAATAATAGACATTTTTTTCCATATTTCAAGGTTAGAAATCTTTATACTGTCTTTTTATTTATTATTTACGTTTTTTATATATTCTCTTAACAAATATTATGGGTTTTTTATTTTAGGATTGTATTGGTGCTATTGATGGAACACATGTTCCAGTCACTATTTCTTTGGCCTTGCAAGATCCTTATAGAAATAGAAAACAAACATTATCCCAGAATGTCATGGTCGCATGCGATTTTAACCTACGTTTTGTATATGTTCGGGCTGGTTGGGAAGGTTCTGCTTCTGATGCTAGAGTACTTCAGCATTCAATCGATCACGGATTCCATGTCCCCCCCAATAAATATTACCTAGTGGATGCAGGTTATGCAAATACTCCAAAATTTATTCCTCCATACCGGGGTGTGCGTTATCACTTACAGGAGCAAGGACGGGCAGGATGTAGACCAAGTAATTACAAAGAACTATTTAATTTGCGACATGCTTCATTGAGAAATCATGTTGAACGCATTATTGGTGTCTTGAAAATGAGATTTCCTATACTTAAAGTTGCAACCTTTCATCCAATAGATTCCCAAACTGATATAGTAGTTGCCGCATGTGTATTGCATAATTGCATACGTATACACAATGGCACAGATGAAATCGAAGAAATCAGTAGTGGAGCTGAGGAAGTTACCGTCCCAAATGGAGATGATACATATCAAAATGATGTCAACGTACTGCACTCTGATCGTATTGCAGGTGCTCGCAAAAGAGATGAAATAGCAATGCAAATGTGGAATGATTACTGTAACTATCGTAGAAATGTAATTTAATTGATGTGTAAGTTTGTCTATGTTGTTTTATTTTGGGGCTACAATTATCAATATGTAACTTTATCAATGTTGTCGTATTTATAAAATCCTCTTTCTTGTTATTAAGTAATAGATTATCCACAAATAATTCAAAAACATGCCAGCAAATAAACAAGTATATCTCAAACAATTAAATGCATCTTACAAACATAATGTCTTACATAAAACATTCAAGTCATTTCAACATAACGTCTTACATTAAACATAACGTTTTACATGTAACTAAATATAAAAAACACAAAACATAACATTGTTTTTAATTAATCATTTGCCGAAGCCACAACACTTTCCGTTCTTCATTAATGAGACTCAAGAAGATTTCACAATTATCCTTATCTTTAAACAATGTCGTAATTTTAACAAAATCTTCATCTGGAAAGTGATCACACAACACATTAAATGCCGCCATGCATTCTCCTATGGTGTACTTCTCCTCTACTCGGTTCATTTTCATAGCATCAATATATCTATCCGTCTCAGCTCGACGCATATCTATATATTGTTCTAAGAATGACCTTTGAACATTTTTTCGCTTTCGGTCCTTTTTCCTTCTTTGCACTTCATCTCCTAACCTTTGTCGGCTTGCACTACATGAGTTTTGGGGTTGAGAAATATTTGGTTGACTACATGGAGGCTCCACTTGTGCAAAATCATGATCCTCTATCTCTATTTCGGGTGTAGACAATGATTGGATGGGATCATTTGGAGCCGGAATGCTTGGAGATGGAGTGTCCATTGGCACATTTGCATAATAATCTGCATCACGAGAGCGTCTTCCTTCTGCATATCTTCCTATGTTATAAATATACAAATGATTAGAAAATTTATTACAAATCTTTAAAGCAAATATTAGTAAACAACACTTTTTTACCCTCATAAATCTCCTGCAATGCTGTGAAATATGGAAAGGGTTTTTGATGCCATCTTCTTGCTTCTTTATTTCTCTGTATATTTTGATGAAAATGTTCAAAAGAAATTATTGCATAAAATTTGTAAATTATGTGATAAAAATATATACCTCAAGTAGTGGTGCCCAAACTTCTTCAGTGGCTTCTACCATATTTTTTTCATAATTCCATCCAAAACCACTTAATTCGGTAAACCCTTTCAGAAGCTTGTAAATTTTTTTTATGTCTTGGTCTAATGCTTTAACTTGTACAACATTGCATTTTAAATTAGGGAATTTCGTTACCATGTCACGTAATATTTTATTCCATGCCTCCTTAGTCCAACCATTTTGTGAGCGGTACACTGGAACGTTATAATCACCTAATAATTTCACTAGATGAGCCCTATGATATTCATTCCATCTGGCCCTTGTGTCGGTCTTCTCTTGAGTTGTCATCTATAAAAGTAAATGCATTTTTCAATTTCTAAATATTAAACAAATAAATAAATTAAAAAAATATCTACTGTAGAGACATCAGTAACTTCATGGATGACATAAATGATAATAAGGATATGCATAATAACACTATAGAACATTAATTTAAAACTTATTATAGATGATTTTGAATATTTCAAGCATTAATTAAAATAGAAAGCCTATTGATAAACAAGGGCTCATTCTTGAAACAGGCAACCTCTAATTCTATTTCTCAAATTTGCAAATTATTTAATTGTTTTTTCATAAAAGAAATGTCAACTCAAATTAATTAAACAATGACACAATTTTATATATGTTTCAATAATTCAAACATATTTCTCATGAGCATTTCATGGTCTACACTCATAGTATAGCATAGCCAGCTTGTCAACCAAAAATGGGAAATTGGTAAGATGCATTCAAGCAACTATTAAAACAGGAAACTAACATCAAAAGCTCCAAACTATTACAAACTATACCTATCATGTTGGGACCACAACAATAAGCTAGAGCCCCATCTTCCAATAAAACAAAGCCATCCAAACTGTTTTAAATTTTGGTACATAACCATTTATTCCAAGTGCAGATGATAGCCACAAACTAATCTATGCCAATTTCAAAAATACTATTGTAACAGTAAGAAGAGTTGCCAATGTTCAGCTAGAGTAATCCAAGATATTGAAACATACTATTTAAAAAAAAATGAACGTCACTTAACCAATTCTAAACATATTAATTAGCTCTCAAATAAATTCAGAAACCATGATTGTGGAGAACAACTAAATAAAAGCTTCACATGAAGCTTCAACTGACGATTTTAAAAATCTTTTTAATAATCATATCAGTCAGTAAATATGCAAAAATTCAATAAGTCAATCTCAAGAGTTTGCATTGGAAAAAAAAACTCCGTTTACATCAAGCAAAGCTTAATCTAACAATTTCAATCTGCATTTCATATCACTCACTAATTAAGAAAAAAAATACAAGGATCAACAAAAATTTCATAGCAAAAAAACCATAATAAAGAATCAAAAATCCAAGTAGATGAAGAAGTCAATATTGGATCAAAAGCACAAAGCATGACAATTTCTAATGCTATCAAAAGAAAAACCATTACAAAGAGGAACAATTCATCGAAGATTTCTTTGCGACCATCTTGAAACAAGGAATTATGGTTGATTGATTTCACTTGTCAGGAACACTACTCATAAACAGTAACAAAAAAACATAAAGATAAGAATTGAATGAAATTTGTGACTTTGCAACAAAAAAAAAACTCTAATTTCCTCAACAACTCAAGAATCAGAACCCATCATGATCTACAAAAACATACAAATATAAACAAAAGGATGAACCATAGAAGTAGTAAAAAAAACAATTAGCTTAGCACAGCATAACCAAGCCCAGAAGGAAGGATTTATAAGGCAAAGAAGGGGGGAAAATTGCACCTTTGGCCTCGTATGAGATGAAAAACCAAAGCTCTTGTTAAATCTGAAAGAAAAAGAAAGATTCAAAGACCCAAAATCAGTGAAACCCAACACAAACAAGCATGAAAAGAATGATTTTCAAGTCAAATCAAATGAAAAAGATGCCACCTTTGAATCTCACTGAGGATGAAAACCAAATCTCTCCTGCGTAATCCTTTAACTCCTCTTCTAACCCTCAAATTGAAACTGAACCAGCATAGATGAAGAAGCTAGACAACACACAAACTCCAGGATTGTTGGAGTTCTTCTCCAACTGGCGCAATGCGGTGCTGTCGTCGTCGGGATCCAAATGGCGGAGAAGATGGAGGCGGACGGAGTGGGAGGCGTGGTGGCCAGTCCGAAATGATAGCCTAGGTTTTCAGTTGCAGTGCCCACACGAAAAATAAAGGAAATTTTGGTTCCCACCTCTTTATAAAATTCCTATGGAATCATATGATTTCATAGGAATTTTAACCTGTAAAAAGTTTGTCCAAACACCTATTTCTATAGTTTCCTGTGTAATACTAAATTCCATAGGAATGACCACCATTCCTATGGAATTTAGAGGTACCCAAACAGGGCCTAAGTGTTTTTTTTTTTGGTAGTGTACAGATAATAAATCTATAAGCTCAATGACTTTACAATCATCACCACCACAAAGAAGTCATCACTATTAAAGACATACAAAAACTAAAGCCTCATACCTCTAAAGTCTATCTTTGAAATCACATTTGCAGATGCAAAAGGCTCAATGTCTCTCTGAAAAAAAAAATCATAGACAAATTCAACAAAAAAATGTTTGAAAGAAATTAAATATAGAACCAATAAACTTGAAAAAGTTATTAAAAGATTGAGAAAAAGATAAAGAAAAGGGGCTAACTTGATAAGAGAGTAAACTAACATTCCAAGCAACATGAGCAGGAAACAACCCGAGTATAACCCCAATGTTCCTAATTATGAGCAACAATGCAGCAATTGGTCCAATCACAACAGCAGCAGCTGCAGGGAAAACACACACACACACACACATAACCAATGGGATCATACTAGTACAAATAGCCATGATTTATAGATTCACAGCAAATGAAGTCCAAGTTAAAACATTTGTAGAGATATCATTGTCAATGCTTATAATATCTCAAAACACATCATCAGATAATGAAACCAAGCTTGTTAAACACTAAACATCCACAAATCAAGGGCTCCAACATCAAAGATACAAAAAAATGAACAAATGAATGAAAATCAGGATTCTAGCAAAAGCTCATTCAGAGATCAAATTAGCATGAAAACATACCAGATCAAAAGAATGTTGACCTTGAGAAATGGATTGAAAGTGGAAAATGTAGGGATTTTAGGGTTTTGGTTTGCTACACTCGGAGGAAGGTTTGGTTGGGATGGAAGGGGATTTGAATGAGTCGTCAATTGCACAGAAGGGAATGGAGATGGATCTATGCAATTAGGTTTGCTTAGAAGAGGGTAAGGAGAGAGAGAGAGTGAGTGATTTATTATTTCCTTTTTTAATTTAAAAATAAAGGGTATTTGTTAAACCGGCTGATAGGTTAATAGAAAAAAAATTTACACGATTATCGAGGGGTTTTCTAAAAATTGCTTCATATATCTGCTTCTAAAAGATAAAAATGAAGTAATGACACACTTGTATAAAATGCATATTGTAGGTATACCACCATCAAGTGAAAATGTAATTACGCAATTGACATAGTATATGTGCAAATTTCTCATTCTAAAAAATGAATATTATAGTTGAAAACTAAAGGGAAGACATAAATAAGTATTCAGTGTAGAATGTGGAGGGTTTGGTATTATATCATTAAATTAAGATTATGCTCATAATTAAATTACATATTCAAACGCATATAATATGGTCGTGCATTCACGTATAGCCATGCACCATTGTTTGTTTATTTATTTTTAACGAAGGTTGTTGAGATATCTCTTTCGTGTTGCATTCCACTTTGGTCTTTGAATTGATTATTCATGTTGATATCAATAAAGTTATATATATCACATTATTTTTGGTTGTGTATTAACACTAAATTAATACCAAGTTAAAATAAATACATTAACAAAATTGAAGTTATACCTTAGAAGTGGAAATCATATTATTATTGATGATATATTTTAATTTGGTAAAAGTTAGAAATTACAGATTTATATATGATTTAAATTTATATAAAGAAAATTTTCTTGTGAACATTGATGCTTCCACATTACCGTAGAAATAATTAATGTTTAAATAAAAAAAAATTTCCTGTGATGATTGATATATATTTCCACATTAGTGTGTGTATATGTAATATAGCTCCAAAGCTTATTTTTATGATTTTTTTGGCAGGATAAATTGGCCATTTCCTACTATCAAAATAAATGGTAAAAATATTAAAATTATATTAAAATTATAAATGTATAAAATAAATAAATAAATAATCTGAAAAAATTTAACCATGTGACAAAAATGACATAAGAAACTAGATTACTCATTCATCTCTCTCTCTCTCTCTCTCTCTCTCTCTCTCTCTCTCTCTCTCTCTCTATATATATATATATATATATATATATATATTGTGATAGTATAAAATTTTATAGATAGTTGAAATTTTACACAAGTTATATATATTATACACGGAAATATATGTAACTAATTACACAACTTTTTTTAAAGTAATACTTAAATGATAAGTTTTTATATAAAAACTCGTTGCACTGAATGTATGTCCAACTCTTCAGTGTAAGCAGCTTCTAGATAAGGGACTTGTTTAGATATCCTCTTTTGGTTTTCTTATACTATCTCTTCGCCTGCCTATGTACAAGTGAGAATGAGTGAGAGAGGGGGGTGGGAAGTGTGCTTGCACCAAACTAACTAGTTATTTGTTTTTCATTTCTTGGGCATTTGAACATTTAGTCTTATTGTGTTGAACACTGTTATGTTTGTCAGTTCATTATGGTTAATCGTATTTTGTCTCACTAGTTGCAGTTTGTAACATTTTCTCAAGTATTTTGTAAGCAACTAGATGATATCTTATATCAGTCCTAGTTTTTGTTCTCCAGTTGATGTTGTACCTGGAAGTTGTATCAGTTTAGTCTGTGTCCAGGTCAGTGTTGGAACAGAATGTTGTAACAGGAGTCAGTCTGGGTGCAGAAGCAGTCGTGTCAAATTATGCCAAAGGGGGAGATTGTTAGTGCAACCGCACTATTTATTGGCATGATTTGACACCTAGACCAAGTGACGTGGCAACTAAGGTGACAAAGCATAATTGATGATGTGACAAGCATTGTGACATGGCAAGGAGACTTGGAGTACAAGGCAAACATCTTGAAGATCTTGGTGGAGCTATTTTTAGTAAGCCTATAACATGGAGGCAAATATCTTGAAGATCATGGTGAAGCTATCTTAAAGATCTTGGTGGTATTATTCTTGGCAATGCTTTACAACTTGAAGACAAAATCATATCAAGACCATATTTAGGTGATTTGATTAAAGACTAAATATGGTGGAGCTTAATTAAAGAAAGATCTATTCATGGTGTGAATGAAGGAGATATGATTTGAAGAATCCTTGATGATTGAATTGATTGATTAAAGATCTATTGAAGGCAAGATTTGAGGACCAAACTTGGGTGAATCGAAGATCAAGTTTTGAAAATCTTTGAAGACCAAATTTAGGTGAATTGAAGACTAAGTTTGGCAAGTTTCGTGAAGACGCACAAGGACGTGCGCCCCTTGCGAGGGGACTGCATGATGAGGAACTGAGGAGGTAGGCTAGTTGCCGGCAGTCGGGATCGGGAGATTTGGCTGCATCGACTCGGACTAAGCATGACCGGGAGGTTGATGGGTCTTGAGGTCGTCCGCAACGTAACCAGAACTCAGTCAAGTCAGCAGTTAGGGCCATGTTGCAATTCATGTTACAACAAAAGTTGCAACAGCTAATTTCTGCAGATTTTTAAATTAGTAGCCGCGGAGATTCTAAAAGAGGTATGTGCTATATTTTGGACGTTGAGGCGTCTATATAAGCTACCTTGCTCGTAGATTGTAGGTGTGACTCTTGAGTGACTCTTGGAGGAGAGTGTGTGAGCACCAAACAATCTAGAGAGGGTAGTGATCTTTATTGTTGAGAATGTGAGTGATAAGTGTTTGCACTCATCTATTTTTACCTCTTTTAGTGGATTGTTTATCTCCCGGGGCTGGCCCCGCGACGTAGGCGAGTGGAGCCTGAACCCGGGTTACCAACGTTGTGTGTCTCTTTGTGTTTGTTTGTGTGCTTTTTCTTTATTGGTTTGTTTGAGACTTCTATGAGTGCTTAAGTGTTACCTAATACCCATAAATCACACCGGAGGAACTAACAAGAGATATTAACTAAAATGTGTTTACCCATATGAGACTAGGCTCTTTTGAGATACTTCTCATTCAAATGGGCCCATAGAGGGAGATTAGAATAGGTCAACACATGACAGTGATGTCAATAGTTCCTTTTTCATAATTTGGCTAAGACTCATAACCATAGAAGTAAAATTACATGTCTCTTAAATGATTTTATAGACTTGGTCCTCTCTTGGCCATGTATTGAATGTTTATTCATTTAATTATATCCTAATTTGTGGAACCTTGATAATAATAGGAATTTTCATGATATTCTATATTCTCTCCATGAAGAACTTCCTATTATACCTTAAACTCAAGCAAATCTTTGTAATTATTGTTGCCACTAAATATGAGACCTATCATATTTTGTGCTCTATACTAAATGGTTAGAGCTAGGTCCCAATGATTTTAATGCTAAAATTTATAAATATTATTGGAATGAAATCAGTGGCTCTTTATTTAAAGCTATTTCTAATTTCTTCACTCAAAGAAGTTTCCCTAAAGCTTATTCATATAATTAAACTCAATCTGCTAATGATGCTTAGGATGGATAGCAGGAAAACTCATTTTGTCCCTCATGCCAAGGCTATTACTTGGTGGGTGTTACATAAATAAGTTCCTACTAAGGCTAATCTACATAAAATTATGCTTGGGCCTAAGGACGAGTTTTATTTCTACACCCTTAAATTGGAAAATGGTGAGCATCTATTTTAAAGATTACCCATTGTTCAATGAGGTTGGCAAATCATTCAATCATACAATGGTTTTTAATTGCTTTAATGGTTTTAATGATGTAGATTGGTTGTTTCGAAATACATGGAATGATGAGCAAATCAATGTTGCTCCTCAATTATCATTTCCACAATTTAGATGATTTATAAAATTTGATGTAATTTTATATTTCAAAGGTTAAATATCTCTGATTGACATTTGTTACCCAATGGATTGTCATTACTAATAAATTAATTCCTCAAAGAACTCAAGTCTCCATAGGCTTCATTGGTGTAATCAATACATTAGCAGGTTCGCTTCTTATGAGGAAGGAAAAAGGGGAGTTGAATTTATAATGATGACTAAGTATAGTCTCATCAGGTTGGTAGGGTTGGTTCCATTAACAACGGTGTAAAGCAACGTTGTGGAATTCCAAGTGGCATTAACTATTATAATCGAGGCTAAGGGATTAGATTTAGATGGGCTAAAGTTCATGTGTGGCTATTGTAGTTTTATCTTTTGTCTTTGATCATGTTAATTGCAGTAATCGGTGACTACAATGAGCACAAAGAATTTACCATTATTCAATGTTCTAAAGATCAAAATTGGGTGGCAGGCTTTTTTGCAAGAATGGTTCGAATACTCCCAGCACCCTAAATCTTCTATATTGATGATATTCTCCAAATTTGGTTCTTGAACACTCTTTTTTATTTTTAATTTTTTTTACTTGTTACTATGTAACACTATATGTTAACTTGGATGAAAATGACATTTGTCTCCTGATCCTTTATTTGTATAAAATATCCTTTTTATTTCAAATTATCAAATATTGCATAAATTATTTTTTATTTTTTAAAAAACCATGATTACTTATTAAAACTAATTATGTAACTAATATCTAATAATATATATGATTTTTAATACAAATAAAAAGGTAAAACGAGAGTCATTTTAACTAAGATAAAACATCAACAACTTATTCTTTGGTGATAAACAATATTTGAAAAATTAAAGGAACCACGAGTAATCTTGCTATTTTTTTCACAATAGCAAATAAAAGATTTTGCTAAAATTTTCACTTGGATTTTTCTCAAGGGCATATGAGTAAATTAAATAATTTAGGATAAATAAGTAAATGAATTTTTTACACAAAAATACATGATCTCTAAATGAATTTAGGGTGGGTTTGATACGCAGCTAAGTACAGCACAAGCAGTATAGAACAGAACAAGTAGTTGTGGTACAACATAACTATTTGTTTTGTACCATGTTTAATATTCTATGGATAACTTCTCGAGTAAATATTATAAAATTACTTTTAATACCTTTTATATTATTTTATGTTTGTTTTACAATAAATAACTTCACAACAAGATATCGTTTTCAATATTTTAATTAATTTTTTATAATTAATCAATTTAGTAAATCATAATTATATTTTTTTTTAAATTTTCAAAATATATAAAAAATTAATTAATTTTTTGTTAAAAAATACATGATAAATTCATGTTAATATATCAATCAGTTAAATAATATTATTTTTTATATGAGATTGCTAATATGTTTGATATATATGTATGAAAATCATATCTATGATTCAGGAATATAAGATATGAAGAGATTTATATTTATTTTTTATATAATTTAAATTTTTAATTTTTAAATTGAAATATTTCAAAAATTTATGTTAATTTTTATGATTTAAAATTTTAATTTTAAAATATCGATCTTACATTTAAAAAAATATTATATTATTAAAATTGATTAGGCTTGATTAGACTTGATGAGCGTCGTGGGTGTGATATACATGATTATATTTTTTTTTATTTTTTATTAAGGGTAATTTAGTCTTTAGTTGTTTTGTACCATTATAAAACTTTTGTAACGAGGTTTTGGTGGTACAAAAATTTTAACTACTTGTGCTGTATTCTGACATCCTCTTGTGCTGTACTTTTAACTTTTTAACAAACCAAACAAAAAAACAAACGAAGTTGTGCTGTAACCTCAAAATTTTGAGTATCAAAAATACTTTGAATTTTTTTAAGATTTGTTTTAAAAAAATATATAAAAAAAGAAATTTATCGAGAGATCTTGTCAAGATTTGGAGGCCATATGTTAACACGGGAAGAGTCAGAGCGGGCCCTCGCTTTCTCTCTAGGGTTTCTCTCTCTATCATCTCCTCTCAGTTTATTAAGCTCGATCACAACCGCCGAAGACCAATTCATCCATCATTCAATCGGAATCTAGGGCGATTACACTGAGGTATGAGTCGATTTCAGCTTCGATTTTGTTTTCTTGCGTTGTTTCTATTTGATCTGATTCTCTGGGGTTCTAGATCAATCTTTTTTTATTCCATGCATTTTCCTTGTTTTTTTTTTTTGTTGAATTTTTCTTATTTTGATCTTTTTGATGTGAAATTGGGGATTGATTCTTGCGGTTCTTGGTTTTGGATTGTTCTGCACGTTTGGAATGTCTTGGTTCTTTATAAAGGTGCCGTCTTTAGTTGTTCTTCGAGTGGAGTTTGGTCATTCTCCGAATAAAGGCGTTACCTTTATGGATTGAGATAATTGAATGATTGTTTTTTCTTGTGTGGTTATAGATTGTTGAAGCATCGTTTTTTTTTATTTGATGTCAAAGGTTCTGCTTGATTTGTTCTTGTTACGATCAATTGCGCATCTCTTGTTGCTGGCTTATAGGCATCTTTTTGGGTCTTCAATGCTCTGTTTTGCTTGAATTTCAGGTTTAGGTTTTGAGGATGGATGAGCCTATGAAGCTGGAGAACCATGCTTCATCCGCTGCTGCGTTTGTGGAAGGTGGCGTGCAAGATGCCTGCGATGATTCATGTAGCATATGTCTTGAGGCTTTCTGTGATAGTGATCCATCAACTGTATGTGATCAGATGGAATGTTTTTGCTGGATATTTGTGGTCGAGCTGTGGTTGTTTTAATTCTTGCATTAATTTTGGTTATATTTGGTCAGGTGACTACTTGCAAGCATGAGTTTCATCTTCAATGCATTCTTGAATGGTATATACAATTTATTCCTTAAATTAATGATGGTTTTTCTGTTTGTCTTATTGTGATTAGGCTGTGCTGGCATGCCTATTAATAGATCATCCATGTAAGGGCGTAAAATGGATTTTGTCTTCCATGTGTTTTCAACTAACGGCCATTTTTGTTTCTGTAGTTTTAGTTTCGTGATCCTTTGTTTACTCAAGAGATTAAATTTGTTTACAACTGTAATTTTCCTTTCCAACTTAGATGACTAAGTTTTTGTGGGAAGTAGAAGCATCCTTTTATTTTTTTGTGTTTGTCTGATCAAGCATTGGAACACCAGTAATGAATTTTTTCTTACTCTGAAAAGCTTCATTGTTCATTTGTTTCCATACAAGAGGTTTCTCTATTTTCCTCTTTTGCAGTTGAAGGATTCATTTTAATTGTGTTTTATAATTAAGCTCCTAGAAACAGGCCCTAGAACACATGTTTTAGTCATGCCTTTTTCTAAGATGTTTGGATCATGTGCTAATGATTTGAGTGGCAGGTGCCAAAGAAGTTCCCAGTGCCCTATGTGCTGGCAGCCCATCAGCTTGAAGGATCCTTCCAGGTTTGTTTGACTTGCCCTAAAACTGGGGCTTTTCCTTGGTGGAATTTTTTCATTCACTGAGTTTCTGGTTTGACATGGCAGCCAAGAGCTACTTGAGGCAGTTGAAAGCGAGCGAAATATTAGGTCTAATCAAACACGAACAGCCACCATTTTTCATCACCCTGCTTTTGGGGAATTTGATCTTCAACATGTAAGTAATTCTGTTGTTCTCTGTGTTCTGGCTTAATGCTTTTGGAGATTAATCTTATATCCTCTCATTAAAATATTGTCTTCCAATTTGGAACATCTGACTGCAGTTGCCTGTTGGTGCTAATGATTCTGAACTTGAAGAACGCATAATCCAGCACCTTGCTGCTGCTGCTGCAATGGGACGGGCACATCATATTGGTAGAAGAGTAGTGCAGCGTGGTAGATCTGGTGCTCAGGGCCACCCACAATTTCTACTTTTTTCGACAAATCCAAGTGCACCTTCTAGTGGGTCTGTTTCTGCATCTTCCTCCCAGAGAGGAGAAGATGAACCTACTCCTGCTATTTTTTTCGCAAGTCCTTCAGCTCATACTTCTGATGAAGAACCTCCCCTTCGAGCCACAAATGTGACTCCAGCTCAATCTGATCAGGTCAATATCTTGCCATCTGGGACTACTGTGGGCTCATTCACCGGATCTGGCCTTTCTAGTAACATGTACTTCCTTTGATGGCCTATTTCTCTGCATCATTCAACCCAATTCTCGGTTTCATGTTGTTTCTGACATTATTGAAGGAATAGCAGGAATTCTCCAGGTCAATCCTCTCCTGTTAATCATGATAGAGCTGGGCCATCAGAGGTCCAATCTGTTCTGGAATCTTTGAAGTCTCGCCTAAATACTGTCTCAATGAGGTAGGCCTCCACTTCAATGAATCCAGAGGATCAGATTATATCCAAGTAATTTGAAACTTCTGAACTAGCTTCCCTTGTTATGGTTATCATTAGGTACAAAGAATCTGTTACCAAAAGCACAAGAGGATGGAAAGAGAGGCTCTTTTCCCGTAACTCTTCTGTGGCAGATCTTGGTTCTGAAGTCAGGAGGGAGGTTAATGCTGGAATTGCCACTGTCTCACGTTTGATAGAGCGTTTGGATACAAGAGATGGTCGAAGAGCAACAGCAGTACCTGCTTCTCCAGATGACCCAGGAAGATTATCGTCTTCAGAACCAAGTATTGAGAGGGTTGCAGAGAATGAAACTAACACCATTGCTACTGGAAGTAACTCATCTACTTCTTGTGCTACAAGCTCAGGTTCAAATTGATCTGTAGCTTGTCTTGAAATTAATTTCTGTGACTGAAGTTCTGCATTCAAGGTATGTTCAGTTTGCAAGTGATTGGATTGTTCTTATTACTTAATTGTTTTTTGTCTGCGTCATTGTGCTATAATTTCCATGAAGACTTTCCCAGAGCAAAACTATTCACATAATTTAGTTGGTGGCTAGAGTTACAGAATCAGTATTTTCTTAGTCAAGCACTATGAAATTGAGGAATAAATACTTTATCCTGTTTGTTGAGCCATTTCCCAAAATTTTGGTGTGAGGAGAGTTAGGACATTCTTAAAATCATCTTTTGTCTAGTATGAAACTTTAAATTATAGATCAAATCTCAAAGGCTTATGCTATTCTCTAGGAAATAGTGGTAAGAGTGTATTTAAGCAGAGATGTCTCATGGGTTCTGATGATTTACTTGGTGAGCTGGTTCATTGAAATGCAACAGTCCCATTGTTAGTCCCTATTGAGCAAACATGGATTCTTTAATAGGGATGTGCGGTGTCGTTTGATTGCTTTTTTTTATCTTTGTTTTTTGTTGAGGAATGTGTGGTGTGTAATTGATCATTATAATAGAATTTTTGCCTTAGATATTCCGTTCATGTAGTTGGTTGCATCTTCCAATGGTAATATCTTATACATTCACCTTGTCAAATAAGAAAGAATCAAGTAATTTTTTTTTTATTGAATGCTCAATTAGAGTTCATTTGTATTTGGTTAAGCGTCAAGGAGTTGCATATGCATGATTGAAAACATTTTAGCACAGGACTATGGGTTTGAATTATGTTTCCTTTTGAGCCTCAGGTCAGATAGGTAGTTTAGTTTGTGGTATGAAAATGTTATCGAGAATCAGATGCCTAGGAGTAGGGATGAGTGCTATACTTTGCCTCAATTTTCATTTTTGTTCTTTACTTTTAAAATATTCAAGATAGTCCCCATGCTTTGTCTTTTTATTCATTTTGGTCTTTATACTTTAAAATATTTAATTTGGTGGCTGCGTTTATACTTCCTGAAACAAAACTTATAATTATTTTATCCACTTCCCCAATTTGACATAGTTTTTTAGTTTTTAAAACAACTTATAAGATGCTAATGTGGAAACATATATAAGTTTGGTAGCCTATATTACTAGCCATTTTCGTCAAATTTCACATTTATTGGGGATAGAGAGCATAAAATAATAGTATGTTTGGATTGATGTCAAATAACCACTGTAGTGAACATTTTGAAAGTACAGGGAGCAAAATGAACTAGAAGGCAAGATATGTGTAATATTATAAAAGTAAAAGGACATAATTGATCATCGAGGCAAAGTACAGAGACCAAAATTGCACTTAAGAGTTAAGCCTATGTTTTTTTTTTTTGGCATGGAAATATATCAAATCAAAACATGGAATTGTAATGGAGAAGAGAAAGCTTTAATAACCAAAGTGGTGTGGTAATGGTTGGAAATAGTTGAGATAAAATGATTTAAGGGTTTGAAATTTGAATTAAAGTGGTAGGAAATACTCTTCTCCTAGGTTTACCCTAGTCATTTTGAGTTTTAGCTTGATTAATATTAATTTAAAACAAATTTTTTTATTCTTGGTTGTATGAAGCTAACTGACAAGAAATATGAATTGACATTAATATTTCTTTTAATACTGAATTATTGATTAGATTAAGTTAATCAAATAAATTTGGTTGGATAACTTTGCATAGATTTGGCTTTCCCTGCTTATTCTCCAACTGAACATGGCCCTGAGGAATAAACAAAATTGTGAATAATACAGTAAGCAATGCCAAAAGTAAAATGAAACATTCGACAGCATGCATCTGTTACAAATGACAACACAAAACTGATGGTTAGAGAACCAAACTGATTATCATATTGTCATGGGTCAGGGTAACCTAGGATATGCAATGCTCGTTTTATCCCATAGATGATGATAGGATAAAAGACTAACCAACATGTTGTCTTCTTGCTAGTGTTACTGGGGCATGGATATGTGAGTTATGTATCATAGTCTTTGAAAGTCTGATACACAAATTTAGCAAATTCAATATGTGGATATGGTTGTCCTTGTACAAAGACACAGGTATTTTTGTTTATGCATATAAACATTGTCTTTGCTTAGATGAAAAAGAATATGACAATTATTATCACCTAGAAGAAAGTCCGACTATTGCAAGAGAATACAATGCAAATGTTTCAGTTAGTTAAATGCTAAATTACTTAAATAAGATATGTAAATAAGTACAATGAATATTCTGAAATATAGGATCACATGATGATTTATAAACTTGGGAAAATATTTAGGAAAACTAAGGCTCAAAGATTTAGAAAATCATGAAAATACAAAGAAGATTAAAATATGCCAAAAAGATTTGGAAAACCAAGTTGTGGACAAATCTAGTTGGAGATGGTGAACAACGGAAAACTATATTCTGCATGGATCTGAAAAGGTAATTTTTAAAGAAACCCACAAGTCATTGCTAGGTTTCTTTAAAGTTTAACTATCCAGTAACATAACAAGTAATTTTGGGTTTTAAAATGGTAACAAATTTAAGTCTCATTGACATGCAAGGGAAAAAAAATTCAGGAACCATCTTGGAAGACAATTGCGCTATTAGCGGTTATATCATTTGCGCTTTATGATTTATTGACAAGGAAACTAATCAAGATCACTTGTTTTGTGGCTTTGTTTTATAAGTCCGCTGCAAATATTGCGAATAATAAACATGATTGTTTCTCTCAAGTTATACCTAATATTCCCGCTGCTTTGAATTAACAAGAATACAGTTGATGATTTTGCTGATGGCGATTGCATCTTAATTGGTTGGCTCCTTTGTCATCAAGGACCACTCCTTTGATCTGTTCCCACTATTCCTTTTTTTTTTTGTGATGGTTTTTGCTTGTTCTTGTCATTGAAGTTCATGATTTATCTTTATATGTCTGAACTGCAGTTCTGCAGACATAAGCAAGCACATGTATTTGCTCACTTTATCTGTTTATTTTACTTATTCTCAACGAGCCTATTGCAAAAACTGTCTGCATTCGACTTCTAGGTCCAGCACTTTCTAACTAGGGTTGCCTCCCAAAGACTGATCAAGGTTGAAACAATTTGACTTTGGCATCAGTCTTCCATGCAGTACAGTCTAGTCTTCTGAAATCTGAATATAAGATTCTCTTCTAAAAAGTGCTGTGTTCTGGCATGGCCAAAGTAGATCAATGTTCCCTATGTGTAGATTATTTACTGGAGTGTTATAATTCCTCCGCAAGTTTTGCATGGAATGGCAATGGAATAACATTAACCTGCCTGTGTCAGAACCCTAATAGATGTGTAGATTAACCTGGACGTAATCTGAAAAGGAAGTGTTGCGAATTTTCTTAACTTGGAGTTGTCCTCTGTGTACCTTTTCATATTAACCTGGATGTAATATGAAAAGGAAGCGTTGCAAATTTTCTTAACTTGGAGTTGCGGTCCGTGTATTTTTTTTATATGTTTGTATCATATTATCCATCAGGTAGTGTGTGATTGGCAATGGATGAAATTGACAGAGTTTTTCTTCTCCTCAACTCGAAGAGGTGGATTCATGCCTATATTATTATGAAAGAAGTCACCTTTTTATGTTCTAGTTTTATATATTTTCCTTCATCTTACCTCTTGAGTTGCTTTGCTTTTTCTTAGTGCTTATAAATTACAAATATGAAACAGATACTGGCCTTTATGGTTATCAATCAGGCATTCCTGGTGCCTCAGGTGGTAGAATGGGAATCTTATCTGGATTTGTCGCGAGGCTATCTTTTGGATATTGCGTCGAGTAACATTGATTTCGGGTTTTGTGATGTCTGATTCTGAGAACAAAAGCTGTGGAAAGAACATCATCTTTACATTTGCTTTGGACTATATATATGTGTGTGTAAATATATATATATATATATATATATATATATAAATTCAACTATGTAACATTGTTGATAAAATGTTTACTAGCGTGAATAAATATTCATGATTTGGTCCATTTTAATGTTAGTTTTTTGCAGGAGTACACATGGTAAGTTTGTTGACAGGGTCTCCCATTGTGAGCTATTTTTGACCTATATTGCTCTGCCACCTACATTAGCACATCAATGAGCTCGTTTGTGTTAATTTGTGGATTACAAAGTTTGTCCGAAAAATTTATTATTTATAATTGTGGATGATACATCCTTATATTGTAAGCCCGTGTGGGAGTTGTGCAGAGCTGGTTTTTGTGATTTTGCTGCCAATAGTTAGGATGTTAAGGTAGGACTTAGACGGTCCAAACTGGTTTTTTTTTTTTTCCTTTACAGTTTAAACAGAGATTTTTGAGGTTTTAAACTGCATTATTTTATGTCAGGATGAGGTATGCAAATCGCTTTATCAAAATGAAATCATTTTGTTGGTATGTGTTTGTTATAGAGCCAGGTTTTCTGGGAATGTGTGGTGTTCAATGCATTATTGTGGTGTGAGAATGAGAGTGTAGAATATTCCTCAATATTGAGGTTATACATAAATAGACAAATGTTGGTTACACCTACTTGGAAAGTAAATCTCATATATTTATTTAGCATAGTTAGCTCTTTGGTCAATGTGGGTTTGACAAATCTTAGGACACATCGGTACTTTCCTAACAAACTTATGAGAAGCTATGGACATGACAAACAAATCATCAATGCCAAGAATAATGCTCGAAGTTTATGGAGATGTAGAGTCAAAGGTAGATGCCCTTATTTTGTGTATGAATAAGATGTTGAGTAAATTTTTCAGGAGGCTACCAAACTTTGCTTTTTATTCAATTTGGTATCCAAACTTTAATTTGAATCAAAAAGGTTACCTAGCTTTAATTCTCTTTCACCGGCAGGTCATCCTAACAAAACCCTAACAAATTAGATTGTTCGATGCTGATGTGGCGGCTGAGCTTACACAGTCAGCTAGTTTAATCCTCATCAGCGTTCCACATTATCATCATCAACATTACACAAAAAAGAATTCTACATCAACGACTGAGATCCTCTTATGTGAAACCCTAAATCTTAATGATCGGACGGTTGAGCTTCATCGTTGCTAGATCCAACCAAAGCCACTCCGCCTCATCTTCAACTTCTTTGACCTCACCGTCGGCTTCGGCCTAGGCAGCTTCCTCGCCGCGCTTCTCTTCACGTCCTGCCCCGATGGCTCCCCTCCGATCTCCACAAGCAAAGGTATGGGCATCATGAACTCCATCAATGATATCTTCGAGAAGCTCACACAGGAGGCATCTCGCTTGGCTCGCGACAAAGACCTCCGTTCATCTTGTTCGGAGAGCTCGCCAAGAATACCATGTCTGATGGCACCAAGGCTATCACCAAGTTTACCAGTTCTTAGATCTAGGGTTTCTTTATTGATTTCATGTTCTTGATTCTCTAATATGTAATTTATAGAGTTTGCTAGGTTTTTTTCCGATAGTTTGTAGGGATGGATTGTTGAATGAATGAATGAAAAGTTGAAATTCTAAACCTATAAATTGTGATGTTTGGCATTATTTTCTTTTTATTTGATTGAATTTATTCTCTGAACTTTGGGAATTTTTTTTTTCTGTTTGCAAAGTAATTTCAACATTCTTGTTCTTGATTTTCAAGATCATTCGTTGATGATTTTTACCAGTCTGAACATCTAGTTTTCATTGTTATGCTTGCAATTGATTTTCAAGATCATTGTTTGATGAGCGCTTGACGCTGACCTACGCCGGAAGAGAGACGACCGTCAATTCCACCGGCCGATTACGCAATGGAGTAGACGGAGCATGGTGAAGTTCTTGACCGTCCGATCTCTCCGGATCTGTAGATTATGTGGAATGTTAATCATGATGATGTGGAACGCTGATGAGGATTAAAATAGCTGAATGAGCAGTCACATCAGCATCGAACGATCAGATTTGTTAGGGTGACCTGCCGGTGAAAGAGAATTAAAGCTAGGTAACCTTTTTGATTCAAATTAAAATTCGGATACTGAATTGAATAAAAAGCAAAGTTTGGTAGCCTCCTGAAAAATTTACTCATAAGATGTCATGCTGTGCAATTAGAAGGGTTGATCCAACCATAGAACTTATCATTAATAACAGAGGAAATATTCTTTTACTTGGTAAGCTGAACCTTACTAATGTGGTTTTTAATAGGAAAAAGAGCAAAGGGCTTAGTACTACTTCCAAGAGCATGAGCTACCTTTTGGGTGATCAAATTTCCATCAGAAGTCACTCACAATAACAAAAGCATTTTGCCACTTAAATACGACAGAACTAGATCATGTTGATTAGCATAGACACTGCATTTTGTAAGGGTAGACATGACACAGTAATTTTTGTAAAGATTAGATTATTATAAATAAGTATATTTAATAATTGATTAAAAAATATTAATGTTAGCAAATATTTATTTTTATTAAGTAAAGTTTTAAACTTAAAATATTTCAATTTAATGAACCCTAGTTAAGTCAAATTTCGCTCAGTTAAATAAAAATTTTTCTTTCACTTTTTTTGGGTGTGCGTGTGATGAATTTTCATTGCCCCATGTAATGCCTGACCAAGTTATTAAGTCTCTAGGGGGTTGATAAGCTACTGTAACTGTCTAACTAAGTGGGGCGTTGTTTGTCATCTATTGTCATATATATATATATATATATATATTCGGTCAACTCCACGCTTTTGTCAATAGAAATAGTAAACCATGCTCAAATTAGAATAGTAAATAGAGAATAAAGGGGTGAATAAGCTAGAATTAAAATAAAAAGAAATAAATAAATGTTATTCCCATCTGTTTATTGGGCAAATAAGAGGAATAAGAGTGGAATAATTTACCTTTTAGGCCTTTAAGAGGAATAAATTAATATTTAACTTCCAAGCCTGTAGGAGAAGAATAAATTTATATAACTTCGAGGTCTATTATTTCTTTTGGTTGGGGGATTATGGAGGGGTAGAAAGGGATGAGGGGAAGTAATGGTTATTCAAAAATCTTTCACATCCCACCTCTCCAAATTGGATGTAACTACTCGACAAAAATTTTAAACTTTAAGGGTCTGTTTGATATGCAAAAAAAAAATGAGGGACATGACAACATAAACTCTCGTCTCTTATTTGATTTGCAAATGTGTTTAGGGTACATCACAACAACGTGTTTGAGTACAACACAAGTTGGAAAAAAAAAATTGTCCCACCAAAACCACAATACCAGTTTCAAGTTATGGGACAGCACAACAAAAGTCAGTTTTGCCCCATTTCAAATCCAAAAATTACAACAATTAACTAAAAACGCATCCCAATAAAAAATTTACAATTGTCAATCAACGCTCTGCCAGAGCTCATCCACCGCCGTGAACCTCCTTCCCCGGCCTTGTCCTCCACCTCGGCACTCTACTCTTCAAATCTCTCTCCTCTTATCTTGCTTTTATCCTCTTTACTTTCTATTCTTTTTGAGAATTCTAGGGTTTTCGGGCACCCTTCAAGATCTACTGGTCTTCTTCTATGCAAATTTCTTAGATTTATTTATTAAGTAAAAAAAGATTATTATGTTAAGATTGCATGCTCCTTATCTTTAATTATAATAAACATATTTAATCTCGTGAATTATAATTAAAAATATCAAGATAATTAGTTTTTTTTAATAAGATAAGAAATGTTAACAAAATTTATAATGTATTTTTCATAAATAATTACTAGGTAATATATTTAAAATTTTAATATATATTTGTGCCAAGTAATTTTAAAATATTTCTTTTTTTGCTAATTTTCTTATTCCAAAACAGCATAGGAATATATTATAGTAAATTTATATTTAATTGCCTTATATTAATTTGTATTGTCCTTTGAATGTTAAACATGGCACAAGACAAACACTTGTGTTGTACTACAAGCACTTCTGATGTTGTACTTTTGTGTTGTACCCTTAGGGGTCCGTTTGATTCGCACAAGGGTATAACATAAGAGTACAACACATCACAAGGGTTGTATAGCACAGCTGCTTGTCCTGCACTCTATTTGATATTCAAAGGACAATACAAATTTTTTTGTGCTGTTCTTCGTTTGATTGGGTCAAGTATAGGACAAATAAATATAAAATTACTATAATACCCTTTATATATCACTATGTTGGTAAAATATAATATTTAAATTACTTACCACAAATATACTTTTTAAATTTTCAAAATGTATTAAACCAAAATATATTTTAAATCACATGTTTTAACATAATTCAATCTAATTTGATTTTCATGCGACTCAATTACAAAATTTTAATTATAATATTTGCCATTTAAGGAATATATATATATATATATATATATATATATATATATATATATATATATATATATATATATATATATATATATATATATCCCCACATGCTTCATATTTTAACTAATTTTATCTAATTCTTTACTGTGTTGGATCATAATTACAAAACTTAGGTTAAAATAAATAAATAAATAAATAAAGCCAAATACTAAATTTGGCGTATGATATGCATAACTAAACATAAGATAATATTAAAAAATTGTGAAATTATTGTAATACCATTTATAGAGTAATATGTTGTTTTTTAATAAAAAATTTGTAAAAGATAATATTTTAAAATTATTTAGCACAAATATATTTTTTATTTTCAAAATACATTAATTACTAATTATTTACAAGAATATATTTAAAAATTTGTTAATTTTTCCATTATTAGTGCCATTTATAACATTTTCCATACCGTTCACATTTATAAATCTTTCTGCTAAACTCAATATAATATGTTTCATAACATTCACAATTATAACATTTTCTAGTGCCATTCACATTTACTCAATATATTTTTAAGCTTTCACAAGCATTAACTAAATAAAACTTAGCCCAAATCCAATGAATAAAAAATTCATGAAATAACATGATATATATCAATAATCTCAAATATAACATTAGTTTCTCACCAACTACAACAAAATAGTAAATAATCCATCTTATGCGCTTTGTCATCAACAACATCAAAATACAATGAGAGGATAGCATGCATCAAAAGTTATATTATCTTGCAAAAAGATACAACCATGGGTATAAAAAAACATCATCTTCACAAAACTGTGCACAACCTCTCCCAACACCTAACATATCATCCAAAGTTTATGGCATTCCCATGATTTTCCTCACAAAAGTAAGCCTTTGGACACCATTTAACTCCCAGAAGTATTTCTCATACTTGGGCTTATGAGAAAACTTGATCATTAAATCAACCTCCTCATCTTCACTCAAGCCAAGCTTCTTTACTTCTTCACCTAAGTTTCTTGCGATAGGAGGGTTTGGCATTTTTGTGACAATAAGTGCTATATCAGACCTTGCCGCAAACATACAACTTTTCATACTTTGAATAAATTTGTTTGCAATATCCACTACTTTTTGACGCTTTGATGGAGTTTTGGAAATATTTGGTCCATTAGACACATGATTTGCCATAGGTATTCCGGACATATTCTCCTCATCAATTTCCAAATCAACATCAATAACATTATTTGTATCATCATTTAAGCCTTCCACAACATCTGCAGCTGTCTCGGCTCCTCAGCCATTAGCACGATCTTTACCAAAACTACCTTGCAACCCTTCAAATTCTTTGAATTCCTTATTTGCATAATATTCAACTTTTGGATGTTTTTGTATGTCTCAATATATATATATATATATATATATATATATATATATATATATATATATATATATATATATATATATGAATCACATTAGTTGTCCAAACAATATGTAGACATAAAAATTATAAAATGAATATAAAACGACAAGTAAAATAGTACATCTTCAACAAAAGCATTAAACATACACTTTAAATAACAACCCACAAACCAATCATGCATAAAAGGGGAATAGAAAAACAAGGAATTTCAACCTATTTAATCATGGTTACCTGTACGTATTCATTCAAAACTTGAGGGTTGTCAAGTACGACACACTTTCACACATCATCCCAACCAAACCCGCTTGTGTTCATCATGTCCACTACATTCAACTTTATAGACCATCTTTTCATTTTGTTAACCACATGCTTGACAGTAATGTCAATGGCGGGAATGCTTATCTTCATTCTTTTTGCGGCCTCCTCATGTGTGCCTGTCTTGAATGTCCTATTTTCGCCCTTGTAGCTAGCTAACACTAATTCTTCCAAAGTGGAAAGTAAGACATTCTCGTCGTTGTTGGTCCAAATTCATTTGCATTTCCTTAATGTACTATTCAGCTCACCATTACCTGTCTCCTTGTTCTCCATAGCAATATCAACTAAAGAAGAAATACAAGGGTGTAGAAATCACATTAAATACATGAATTATTTCAATAACAATGAACAATACCATTCAAATTATGAAACAAAAAAGTGAAAATTTAAGCAAAATTTTGGAAACATTCAAACAAATGTAGCTCAAGCACACAAAGCAAGTTACAACAATTAAGCAAGATCCACTACAAGGTTTTCACATAACAGAAGTTACAATCAATGATTGTCTCTTCACAAACTAATTACTACTCCTATGCCTAAATTCATCCCACATTTCTTGCGCAAGTGCATCTCTCTTTTCAGCCCACTCATTACTTGGTTTAATAGTCCCAATTAATGGTTCCTCTCCTACGGGCATCTCATCATTTGCAAGTGGAGCATATTTCCTAAAAATCTACAGCCATGTTAATGCAAATGAAGTTGTGCAACAGACAACATGCTAGAATCATTCAATTTTGTGTCTTTATGGGGTTAAATGAAGGACTCCTTAGTATGGCCCATCATTTTTCAAAAGTTCGAAGCATCTCTCTATCACATTTCTTGCTTGAGCATGCTTATAATTAAACAACTCTTCACGATTTTGAGGTTGCCGTCGGTAGGAGGCCCATTCTTGAATATGGTACCACCTACCTTTGTATGGGGCTAGGAATCCTTCCCCATTTGTGTAACCACCATCAACAAGATAATATAAACCTAAGAAAGTTATGGTGAAATTAATATTAGGACTTTTAAAAACTTTAATTAAAAAAACACAAAACAAAAATTAATTATTGTCATACCAATTGGAACTTTCAAGCCATTTTGCCTAATTATGTCATCATACAATACCCTAGAATCTGAAGCCGATCCTTCTATCCTGTTAATACATATGTAAAAAGCATATCTCTTGTACAAACTCCTAGGACATTTGTTGCTAGTCCACCTTTCCTTGTTCGATACCTAGGTCTATCCACTGTATTTGGTGTTAATGGTATGTAGGTACCATCTAATGCACCTAAACACCCCTACATGCACATTGGAAAAATTATAATTTCATTAAATTAATTGCAATTAAAAAATCTTGTAAATTCAATTTTTTGATGCTCAAGTAAAATATACCTTGAACCATTTCCACTTGCTTTTGCTGCTATTGTCAACTACTGGTTGTGGAGTTCCAAATAATTCATCTTGCAATCATAAAATAGCAGCTAACACCCTATAACAGTATTGATTAATAGTTTGACCCGATCTTGAGAATCTTACTTGGATACTCCTATTCTTTGTGTGGTGGGCTAGTATATTTAAAAAAAAAAAAAATTAATTTGCTCTTCAATTGTAACTTTACCAATTTGCACCAACCCTCCCCGTATCCTAAGGATCTCACAAAGATGTGCAAATGTACACATTCTTATTTCCCATAAACAATTGTTGTCACCTGAATTAGTAAAGGAATCTATTACATCTCTTCGTGATTCATACCTCACTAATGCTCTTTCATTTATAACCCGCCTCTCACTATCTGCCCTCAATATGAAAGTAAAAAAAAAAAGAGACCACCCATATATGGCATCATCATGTTCACATAAACTTTCCAAGCAAGCAAAAAGTATAAAACATGTTGACGATCCATTACCAAGTGCACACCAAATTATCTACTATATAAATCTGAATTGTGTCGTGTAGTGGTTGGTTGAGACCTAGAAAAATAAAACACTATCTATTAATTAATAAGTAATAATAATTATCATAAAACACTATATGTAAAAGATTAGTATCACATGGAAAAACTTATCCTAATCATATCATATCATTGTGTTTTATCAAACAATAAGTTCCTATCAAAAGTTAGACACACACCAATCATTGCCTAAATTTAAGCATAATCACTTGATCAAACACTTAAACTTAATTTTTTAATATTCATTTATCAAAGAAAGCAACAGTTCTAATGAAGATCAGAAATGTAAACATAAGCTATGCATAAAGAATCCCATATATTCTACAAAAGGAAACATAACATAATGTAGTAAAACCTCACACATTATAATAAAAAAAGGTTACAGGGTTGATAATAATAATGAAAGGAGGATTGCAAACTACTTGTCACAAATAGCAAAACAAAAGGGAAATAATAAAACAAACAAACAAACAAACAAAATCAAAATCAAAACTAACATAAAAGAATCTTTTCTTTTGTGTATACAAATTAGAAACAAATGAAAGATATCAAATTCATTAAGAAATAGAGCATCTAGTGAACTGATAACAACAAAAAATATAGAGAAAGAGAGATAACTAACCACAAATCTAAGTAATAAAGCAGCCCTAATTCGCAACATGCAGAGGAATCACACACGAACCTTGATTAAGAATTTAGGGCATCGAGGGATCGAGAGAACGAAAGAGATCTCTGAGAGAGAAAGAAATAGCAAAATCTAGGGCATCACGTACAAACCTTGTATTTTTTAGATTTGATGGGGGGCAAATTTGAAATTTGTTTGTGTTGCCCCACAGCTTAAAATTTGTACTATGGATTTGGTGGGATAGATTTTTCGCTCTTTTGTGCTGTATTGTAATATGCTTTTGTGTTGTACCCAATCACATTTGCAAATCAAACAAGGGACAAAAGGATTTGTGCTGCCATATCCCTCATATTTTCGCAGATCAAATGGGCCCTAAATCCCTACAAAGAGACCAAATTGCTTTTCATCAATTTGGGAAATTACCAAAATATGTTTTTAAAACCTAATTTCACCTCTCATGTTATTTTTTTTAATGTGTCAATTTAAGATTAATAATAATATAATCTTTTTCTGAGATAATAATAAATATTATTTAAAAAATTTATAAAAAATGAGTGAGTATAGTATTAGTTTTTTAATAATATTATTGTTTGTAAAACATTGTTAATATTATACAAATAATATTATTACTATTTTAATATTAATATTAACAAAGTTTGTACAAAATAATCCTAAATATGTATTAAAAAAATTATTATGATCAATTTTATATAAAATGACAAATTGGTAAAATACACGTCACACGTTTTCTCACTCCTAATTAAACAAAAAAAAAAAATAGATTACTCGTCCACACTCCTCTAGTGAACCAAACCAGTGAACCAAACATAATTTTTTTTTTTCAAATCCTCCATTCTCCTCTCCTTGTTACTTCCTCTCATTCTCCCCCTCACCCTTCGAATTAAACAAGGAGTGATTTGTGCAAAAAGAAACCTTACTCTAAAAAAAAAAATAGAATATAATAACTTAAGCTATCATCTACCTTTCATGACCGTTAGCAATTTAGTAGAAAAAATGCTTTCTTCTCCCCATATTCCTATGTCAAACAAGCTCCAAAGGATGTTTATATTTAGAAATTAGAGTATTATGGGAGTCAAAAGGGTTGAGAAAAAAATAATTTGAGTGAGGGCACATCAAATATTGCATGGGCTTTTGTCAAGAGTAATTTTATGAATGATTTTTTGAAAACTTCAAATATATGCGCATGGGAACTTAGTTAGTCACTAACTTTCCCATGTCCAACCCCATATATGAATTTTATTTTGTCTTGTGTAGCTTTCTCTTTTTGTATGGTGAGGGGCGATAGAGCTTTTCTTGTTGGTTCTTGTAATATGGCCAATTGTTACAAATTGAAATTGGTGATTTCTTGTTCGAAAGTTGAGCAAAGTTAAGAGATACAAGCAATTGGAGTCTCTTTGAGGTTGGTTTGTTGGTGCTAAAATGAAATATATTTTATGTACTTTTCCCCCAATTTATTGGGTCTTAAGATCTAGGAAAAAAACTTAAGTAATTAAAACATTGTAATTCTTATTTCTGATAATGGATTTATTATCCGGTTTACTCTGTAGTTTTTCCCTTCACATTGAAATGGGGTTTCCACATAAGTTTGTGTGTTCTTTATTTTCATTATTGGTGCTTGATATTATTATTTATTATATATTCTATTTAGTTGTTTGGTTTGGCTATTTTGATTATTTTTACTATTGGCTTTGAGATTTGCTATTGGTTAGTTGTTTGTGAGTATTGCATCATTCTGTTGCGATATCTTCTTTTTCTTTCTTTCTTCTTTTTTTTTTTTAATTTTTGTATGGCCTCAAACACTTTGTGTTAGAGGTAATTTGTATAACTAATAGTAGCGAGTGGAGCTGGTTCATGATAAAATTGACAGCTGTAAATTGTTCAACTTGGAACAAAATCATGGAAAATCATCTATATTGTAAGGTTTGATTTGGTCAATATTAGGTGATTCAACTAAATTGAAGCATATGTCAGGCGATGAGTGAAAAAGAGTGGATAGAAAAGCATTAGGCACAATAAGAAAATGGGTTGACATTAGTGTTTTTTTCAAAATGTAGTGCAAGAGACAAGTGCCTATGTTGCTTGAGAAAAATTAGCTGCTTTGTATGAGAGAAAAATTGCCATGGACAAAGTGTTTGGAGTTATAAAAAAGTTTCTAATTTAAAGTACAAGGAGGGATAAGCTATGGTTGAGGATTTTAAGTGATTTTCTAAACTTGTTGAATTAGTTGATTACCATGGAGATTAACTTCAGCGATGAATTGAATGAATTGTTTCTTCTAGGTTCTTGGCTAAATATTGTGGATGCATTGGTTGTAATTGTGATAAATTCTATACCAAATTGTAAGATGACCATGTAGATGGCAAAGAACACTGCATAAATGAAAGAAGCAAAAGCAAAACCAGAAGTAGAATCCAAGTCTAATCAAGCACGCTGTTACAGAGACAGGAAGATTTGCAGAATGAGAGGCAGCAGACTCCAGGGCCGCCAAATGGGTGTAAGCACATCGACCCTGAAAGTCTAGAGATTTAGTGGAGTATGATCATCACTAGCGGAAAAGGATGGTCACGATTGCGACATTGCTAGGATCCGAAGTAGGAGTAAGGATGGAGATAAGAGGGAAATCAAATGAAATGATGATAGTTACTTGACGATGGGCAAATAGTGTCATTAGTTTATAGGCATGTGATTGCATCCATGTAGGTGATTTGTTTATTGAGTGGATTAATGACACAAGTGAAGCATATCATTGTGTTCCTAGGAGGGAGTTGTTTATAACTTATAGAACAAGTAATTTTGGAAACTCTAGAATAGGAAATAAGAGTTTGTCGCACATTGTTGGAATTGTTGACATTGTATGATAGCTTTATCACACGTATTAAAATTGTAGGGGGAGAGCATAGAGAGTTTCCCACTACTATGGGTTTACATCAAAGTTAAGATTAAGTCATTACTAGTTTGCTTTTGTTATGCCAAACTAACAAAGCATATTCAAAATTAGATCCTTTGGCATATGTTTTTTACTAATGATATGGTCTTGAACTGATGAAGCCGTAGGGAAAGGTCTCTACGCGAAAGAGATGGAAATGTGAAGAACATTTAAGAAGCTAAAAGGCTTTGGGTTGAGTAACGTAAAAGCGGAATATTTGATGCACGTACCAATAATAAGAGTTAGTAAAAACAAGAGAGGAGTTAGAATGAATGAGGATACCTTGATTACCAGTTAAGTAGAAGCTCTGGCAATTTAGGCTCTTTTATACTGAGGGACCATGAACCGAGTTAGTGGAAGATGTCATAAATGTCTAAGGATTAAAGGCGGAGTTAGGTAAAATAGAGTAGTGTTTTTGGAGTTTCATGTGATAGTAGAATTTACTAATGATGTGGTCTTAATTGATGAGCGTAGGGAAGGTTCCTACTTGAAGATGGAAATGTGAAGAAACATTTAAGAAGCTAAAGGTTTTAAGTTAATTAAGATAAAAATGGAATATTTGAAATGCAATTTCAATATTAAAGTTAGTAAAAACAAGATAGGAGTTAGAATGAGTGATACTCAGATTAGAAGAAGGAGAAGTTTTTGGCGTTTAGGCTCTTTTAAACAAGGGGACCATGAACTTATAGAAGATGTCATAAATAGGATTAAGACAGGTTGGGTAAAATAGAGTAGTGTTTTTGGAGTTTCAAGTGATAGTAGAATAACTCTTAAATAATGGATTAATAAACAAAATATGATCAAGTAAGGTTTAGAAACAATGGCCTTGATAAATTTTGGTTTTTAAAATAAAATATATTTATCTTGATTTTTTTGACCTAGTTTTATAGATGAGTATTATATGATGTGACATAAATTAAAATCAAAACCCAAAATAAGTATAAATTTATCCATTTTAGAACCAAAATAAATATGTCTTCTTAATTAAATTTGTCCAATCCCAAATGAGCACAAAACTCACACAACACTCTGTAGCATTATAATATAAGATGTAGTAAGTTTGAAGAAAACTGTTTTTGTTGTATAAGCATGCATGGTGGCAGAGAACAATGGCGAGTAAAACCTTAGTTCAAACGCTCATAAACGTCAGACCAAAAATATGATCAAAGAATAACAAGTCTCTCCTTTCAGCCAAATTGAACATATTTTGTTAATTGGTGTTACACAGAAATAAATATTTATTTTTTCCCACTGATTATGTCAACTTGACAAAAAAAAAGAAAAATAGTTGAATCAAATTGGTATGATGATGCTTTTCAAAACAATCGGTAGACTATGATATGCCAATTCATGATGAACCAACAACCAAAATCAATAGAATATGAGAAAAGGCTTAAGTTGGCATGTGTTTCATGAAAATTATATTTATTAGAGACAACAACTTTTTCCCCATACTATGTCAACTTAACAAATGTATAAACAACATAAATATGAAAGACTGGTCTGTGTTATGTGATACCATTTAGTAATATCTTAAACACTCCCGACCTTATAAACAAAATACACATTGTTTCACCATAATAAAACAAATTACACAATGCTCTATCAAAATAAAGAAAAATGGGGCTCCATTTGGCATTGAACCATTGCTTTGTCAACTTGCATCCACCATTTCCTTCTACAAAAATAAGAAGAATGATATTATGATTTTAATAACTGTCTTGCATTAATATATATCCCCAAAATTATTTAATGTTTGTGAGGAATAGGATGCTAACCTTCGACTTTAATTTTGTGAGATTCCCAAATTTAACTGTCTTCCATTAATTTAGTCAATCCTTCCAACATCTTGGAATCCTTAATTAGAAACATGTAAGTGTATGTCAAAAAAAGTTGTGAGATTCCCAAATCCATTAGCATGCTCCACACATCATAATCTCTATATGGATTTGAATCTATAAGCATTCCCTTGTAACATTTGTTGTTGTCTCCATAATGGCTTGAGATGCTTCGATCAATGCGATAGTTGATTGAATGATAGAATTAGTGATCTACTCAATGGCCATCCCCCACTTATTAAGATTATCCTTAATATCATTGGATTTAGAAATACTCTGAGCTTCAAAATGAGATTGTTGATTTATAGATATTGGTAAGGCTTCATCTTTAACCTCATTGATGTACACCCTCATTTTTATTTTCACTCAAATTTTTCAAATTTGCCATGTTTTGTGTAACCATGAAATTAATTTCATCAATTGTATTATGTTCATTATGAGCTTTTATTTTTCACATTTCTGATGCAGTTTCAGCTTGTTGCCCAGTTCTCCTATCCTTTTCATATAGTTGAACTAACTTTTTGTAATTCCTAACACTTTTGTTCATCCATTCAGTAGATTGCAGTTTAACTTATATATGAAACATTGTTACCAACATGACATCCATCGGGATGTTTATTATATTGTTCCCCAAGTAGTAAAGTAAACTAACTTCAACTCGGTGTTGCCACACATTAGGTTCAGTATCCCATGTTTCTGTATTTGGATTACAAGTGAATTCACTCATTCCATTCTTGAAAATGTTATAGCATTGGGTAAATTTTTTTTTATATTTTTCATGTGGTTTTGAGCTTTTTTCTTGGCTATTGGTTGATCTAGAAATTTATTCTTCAACTCAGTAAACATTCCTCCAACCTCATTGTATGTTGATGCACCTATGCCTCAATTAAAGCATCATCCATGGTAGAAGTATGTCAATGTCGTATTTCTGTCATGAGTTGTTTTCCTCTTTGACATATTTTCAAATACATCAACAAACCAACAAGATTACCGATGAGAATAATAAGAAAATATTAATAAAATTTAATAAAATATTAACAAATGAAAAGTACAGATTCAACCATAATCAAAGAGTAATAATACACATATGTGTCACATTCAAGTATAGATTCAATTGCGCACTAAATAAAAACTAAGTAACATGAGTCTCCACTTGATAAAACATATTAAAAAAACATGCAATTAGACGCACAACCAGACATTCTAACCATACAAGTCACTCAACATAAGTAATCCACATTTCAGCCGCCACAACATCCCTAATAATTTCCCCTTGAGTGGTTTCTTCACTATTTTCCCATGATGGTGATGTTCTTCATGTGCTTCCTCCTGAAGTTCATTATCAACTTGTGCAAGTATTACATCATATGGGTCTACACCCATTAAATAATTATGCAAAATACAACATGGAAAAAAAAAATCCCCGACTATGTTTCCAAAGCATAATGGGGCTTCGTCAAGCTTCCTATTATAGGAAAATGCTTCTTAAAGACACCAAATGCTCATTCGATAACATTTCATACAGATGCATGGGGATGATTAAATAATTCATGTGCATTCCATGGTGGATTTCTTAAATATTCTTTCAAGTGATACCACTCTCCTTTATATGGTGTATTAAGCCTACTTCTCAATATGAATCCCGCATCAATAAGAATATTTTCCTAAAGATAAAACAAACTTTGTTATTAAATTTTGTGTATATATGATGTTTTATATAATGTTATAACATATTGACAAACACCTTCTTAAATTTTTAGAGGAGCCATCCTAATTAATGTATTTTTCATAATTCTCAAATCAGATGCTATGCCCTCCCACCCACATAACACATAAGTGAATTTCAAATCAAATGTGCATACAGGCAACATATTTTGTGTCGGATATTCCATCTTCCCACTAAACCTAGGGGTCTCTGCACTAAAAAATTTTACACAAATATGTGCTCTATCAATGGCACTAACATAGTCTTGACAATAATTTTTTATTTCATTATCATGATACACATAGCTTTAGTAAAGTTGTAATTCAATGGACATGTGGTTACCTTGATGTATGGATATCATCTATTGTTATTGAATATTTTGGAAAGAATTTGTGAGTTATTTGGTTGTATTAGGAATTTGTCCTCTAATTCCACAATAGCTTGTGAAACATTATGAAAATGACGAAAGATCATCTCACAAGAACAACGTAAGAAAAAGATAGTTCATAATGGGAGGCATTATGACCTATTGAGTAAAGTGTTTTTGCAACTTGTTCCTTAATAGATATTTGCAAAGTTGGTCTAAGACCACCCTCTCTAACCAACATATCACATAATACTAAGAAAGTTGTAGAGCTTATTCTTATCAGAGAGAGAGAGAGAGAGAGAGAGAGAGAGAGAGAGAGAGAGAGAGAGAAAGAGAGAGATAATGTTGTATGCTCTCAAGCGTACACTTTTACTAAGTAGTATTTAAGATATCGACACGGAGATGATGGTATTGATTAACAATTAACTACAAGTAAAGATTAGCTAGGCAAATATATAATATGAGTGTGAAAGGAGTAAAACAAGGAATTGAAGTAAAAGAAATCTGCAGAAATTAAAAGTAGAAGAGGCTTAGCTCTGAGGACAATCTTAGATATATCGATCTCTAGGATGGGTTTCACCACAACGTGTAATGGAGTGTATATTTTGAATCTCTCTTGAATCAAAAGATTCTATTCGAAGGTAATTGCCAAAAGAAATGCTTGTTATCCTCTTTCAAGGTACAACAAGGCGGTTAATCTAAACTAACCCTTATTTTATGGTGGTTAGCCTAAATCAAGCATTTAATTACAAGACAATTTATCAAAACCTCAAGAAATCCAACCTAAGATCTCAAGTTTGATTCTAAAAAGATCCAAGACTCAAGGTTCACCTTTTTGTATACCTGAGTTTTTAAAATCATACAAGTAAATGCTTTCACATCCACAAGTTACAAGAATTTAGACCCAAATCAAAGCATGATATCATTAAAAGAAAAGAGCATTCCAAAACATAACCATTTCTCCACAACCTTGGGCTAAATCCAATCCTAGGCTAAGAGTTTTACCTTCCATAACAAGATTACAGACTAAAGACTTAATCCAAGCATTTTCATGTCAAAATAAAATGATCAAAAACAAGAGAGAAACTCCCTATTCTTTTCTAATGAAGCTTCCTTTTAGGTCCCCTTCTCCTTTTATGTCCCATTGTCTTTATGTTCCATAGTCTGCCCTGCTACACAGGTAGATCATATTTCTAGCTGGGCTTGGACTTTTTCTGTTTCCTTAGTTGCCAACTGGTTCCAATCATTTTCTTGAACCTCTTTTACTCCAATACCATCTCCGTAGATGTAGTGAATACTGAAAAAAATAGATTTAAGCTAAAGAGAAGAATTACACACAAAATTAAGAAGAATGCATGATGAGATGCCAGAAAATGGGGTCTAATACATAAAAATATATTGTAAAAAGTTGACTACAACAACTCCACCAAATCTAGATCCTTGCTTGCCCTCAAACAATACTATAGTTAAGCAATGTGCTGGGGTGTTCAATATTTACAACCTACATTCTTAGGTTGAATTCAAGTGGTAGAATAAAGTCTCAAAAGGTATAGAACAATTAAACCTGCCAGAGGATAAGACACACAATGTCACATAAAACTGGACGTTCATCGTACATGCAAATGGTTATGGGTTTTGAAATAGTATATACAAATGTAATGAACTTTAAAGACTTCATGCAACCCCTTACACAACTCGAGTACTAATGCTAGATTGAGGGAATAATAGGACTTTATGCTTAATCACACATTTTTAATTAGAACCTAGTTTGGGATTTTGCCTTTCTAAAGGATGATCATGCCTTTTGGGCACCAGAAGATCCAATTATTCGGCTAGTCTCAACGCTAGGCAATTGCACTCATGTTTAGATGCGGTCTTTCTACTTGGCAAACACTCTTATCAAGAGTTGGAATGCCAAGTTATTTGACCACATCAATAGTGGAGCACTCTATTTCACACATTCATCAACTTTTATGTACCAAACATACGTATCTCATTTTTCTCTTATTTGAAATTTTGAAATATATATATATATATATATATATATATATATATATACATAGCATGTCACGAAATCTTAAAGGAAAATTCATTACAGATATATTTGCTACATTAAATTCATACAACCATAAGCAATGGAATTAGTGAAAACAAGCTAGCATGAGCATAATGCGTGTGTTCTAATTATTGTTAGACAGGAGTAATCATTCCATTCTTTTTCTTATGTACTATGCTAGATAGTTCTACACAAGAACTCTAAAAATCATCATTGAAGGGTTTTTTAAAGGACAAGTTCTACTCTACTAAGCTAAAAATGTTAATGAAGGCATGCTTGAATGCTAGTAAAATTGCATGGAATGCAGAATTGGGAAATATATATGCAGAATAAATGTAAAGTTGAAAAGAAAAAGTACAGACATGGATTCTTGTATTCATGAATACAAGAATGCATGAATGCATGCTAACTACTCCCCCAAACTTTAAAATTACATTGGCCTCAATGTAAGAAATTAAAATAAGCACAAGGGAAGGAAAAAGCTGACCATATCAAGAGGAAGGTGGGATGAAGTGGCCTTGAGTTACATGCTACTCATAGATGGTGTTGACTTGTTATTGAAACTAGGAAAGAATGCTATGCTGTTGTTATTTCTCCTCATTGATGCTTGAGAGGGCTGAAAAGATATGTGTGAGGGCATCTTCTGGATGAGGAATGTCTTGTGATGCCAGATGTGTGGGTTCAGCTATGGGTTGTTCAACATTGAGTGGTGTAGGTGGGTCTAGATCTGGGAAACCCAAATTCTCATGGTGTCACAGTGTTGTCCGCTTGTGGTCAGGAAGCGGGTGAGGTGGCGCATCTCTTTTGAGCAGCAAGTAGTAGGTATCTCCTAATTTCAAGATTATTTTCATCGTGATGCAAGCTGTCGTATTGATGCGAATGCTACCTGCAGCTTGTTTCAAACCAGATAGATCAAGTTGGAAAGCACAGGCTATGGGGTTTATCAAGCCACCAATGACAATATCACCTGTTATGGCTTTTCCCACTTTGGTAAACTAGCGTGCAGGGTGTGAGCAAGTGCCCAGTGAGATACCATGCATCATAACCCACAAAACTAATAACTCAGAGTGCCTCATAATACTCTTACGTCTCCTAGATCAAATATGGTGTTAGAATGAGTCTATGCACGTATCTAAAGCATGGGGTTCTAAGGCTCATGGCCTTCAAAATCGTATTAAATTTCTCCCAAGAGGGAGCTCGTTTAAGGTTATAAGCTTGACCCTTTTAATTTATGAATTCAATTAGGGGGTTCAAGAGAGTATAGGTTCACCATTTTTCGATGGGCTCTCTAATAATGTAGCGTTTCAATCTTTGTCCATTGACTTTAAAGGTGCCAGTTGCTTCACTTTGAACTTCAACGATGCCGTACAAAAAAACCTTAAATTCCTGGGGAAAAGCTTGAATCTAGAATTAAAGAGTATGACCAAGTCCCCCTCTCTAAATTCTCTGTGAAAAACCTATTTGTCATACAATAATTTAGTTTTTTCCTTGTAAGCTTTTCATTTTTGTAAGCATCCAATCTCAGTTCATCGAGTTCTTGTAGCTAAAGTTTTTTCTTATCTCCAGTTGTTTTATGTCAAAATTAAGAGCCTTAATTGCTCAAAAATGCCTTGTGTTCCAACTCAACTGGCAAATAGCAAGGCTTACCATAAACTAAGCGAAATAGGGTCATGCCAATGGGAGTCTTGTAATTATTCGATATGCCCATAAAGTTTCATCAAGTTTCAATGTCCAATCTTTTCTTGTTGTTGAAATGAATTTCTAAAGTATACTTTTGATGTCCCTGTTTGAAATCTCAGCTTGCCCACTCGTTTGAGGATGGTATGGTGAGGTGATCTTGTGTGTCACACCATATTTCCTTAGCAGGCTCTCAAATTGTTATTCAATGAAGTGTGATCCCCATCACTTCTAACTACTCTAGGAATGCAGAATCATGAAAAAATTACCCGTTTGAAAAGCTTTATCACTGTTCCAGCATCATTTGTTGGGGATGGCACTGCCTCAACCCACTTGGAGACGTAGTCCAAAGATACAAGGATGTATTTATTACTCCACGAGGATGGGAATAGCCCCATGTAATCAATTCCCCAAACGTCAAAAAACTCCACTTCAAGGATGTAATTGAGAGGCATTTCATGTCTTCTTGTCATGGTCCCTATTCTATGACAGTAATCGCAAGCAAGCACATATCTTCTTCCATCTTTAAAAAGTGACGGCCAATAAAACACTACTTGAAGCACCTTGGCTGCAATTTTTGAGGCACTAGTGTGGCCACCATAAGCTGAAGAATGACAACGAAAGAGGATATTTTCTGCTTCATCTTCAGGGATGCATCTTTGAAGTATTCCATCAACACATCTCTTGTAAAAGAGTGGTTAATCCCAAAAATAATGTTTCAAGTCTGCAAAAAAATCTTCTACTGTACACTTAGGTCTGGAGGCATAATACCACAAGCTAGATGTTTACAAAATCTGCATACCACGGTCCTTCCAATGTAGAGTTTTTAGTAGTTGTTTGTTAGGGAATGTATCATTAATGGGTAGCTCTTTTTCTTCATTCACATTAATGTCTTGATGCAATCTTGAGAGGTGGTCGGCCACAATATTTTCTACCTTTTTTTTTATCACAAATCTCAAGATCAAACTCTTGAAGAAGAAGAATCCATCTTATTAATCAATGTTTCACATCCTTTTTGCTCAAAAAATATTTGATTATAGCATGATTGGTGTATACTATCACTTTGGAACCAACAAGGTAGGATATAAATTTATCAAAAGCAAAAATGATCGAAAGGAGTTCCTCTTCTACAGTGGCATAGTTGACTTAGGCCTCATCGAATGCTTTGCTTGTGTAATAAATCATATTTAGTTTCTTTTCTTTCTGCTACCCCAGTACAGCCCCTATTGTGTAGGCACTTGCGTCACACATAACTTTGAATGGCAACTCCCAATCAGGTGATTGTAATCTAAGCTCTTTTAGGAGTTTTTAAGATTTCATACTATTTAGATTAACATTAATAATCACAAGATATGTGGACTTAGGCGCAAGAAACTCATACCTGGAGGTGGATGAAAGAGGTTTTAATTTTACCTGAGGAGTTTGTTCTCTCTTGGGGTGCCTAGTAACACATATAGCTCCCATTTTTTCTATTTTTTTCTACATAGGCTGAAAATGGTCATTTTTTTCTAGTAGCCTTGCATAATTTGTAGCTTCATTGTCTTCATCATTTTCAAATTTGTTTTGGGACAAACATAACGTTAATGGATCCTTCATGTAGTACTTTAGCAGTTCCTTTTTGACAGCTCGGTGGAGTAGATTAACCCTACAACAAGAATCCTCTACAAAAAATAGAGTTGACCAGATCAAATTCTATCTTTGCCTCACCTACAGTTAAGGAAAGCTTGCCATTTTTCACATCAATGAGTGCTCCTATAGTAGCTAGAAAGGCCATCCAAGAATGATTAGAATTTGAGTTTCTTCTTCCATTTCTAGTACGATGAAATCGGCGGGAATGAAAAGCTTACAGACCATGATGGGAATATCTTCAAGAATACCTATCAAACGGTTATGGAGCTATCTGCAATTTGCAATGAAATTCTTGTAGGCTTTAACTCCCCCATGTCGAGTTTCTTGCACACTGACAAAGGCATTAATCTAACACTTCCACCAATATTGTATAAAGCTTTTTCAAAGTTTATTATGCCGATCACAAATGGAATTGAGAAGCTGCTCAGATATTTGAGTTTTGGAGATAATTTTTTTTTTTTGAATGAGAGCATTACACTCTTCCGTCAAAGCCACAATTTCATATTCCTCTAATCTCCTCTTATTAGACAAAATGTCCTTCAAGAGATTATCATAGGTTAGCATTTGTTGTAAGGCATTGGTAAAAGGCATGTTGATGTAAAATTTCTTGAGAAGTTCTGGAAACCTTCCAAATTGCTTGTCTAGTTTAGCCTTGGCCAACCTTTGTGGGAAAGGAACAGGTTGTTTATAGCTCTTTGGTGTGTACCTTGCCATTACATCACTCATTTTTCAGCCCCTTGTTCAGCTTCTAGTTGTGGCTTCATATTTTTTTCAGCTAAACCTACCTCGATACTTTCATTTTGAACATGTCTAGTCTTAGGATCCTCCAATTGTTTTCCACTCCATAATGTAATGGCTTTGTAGTTTTCATTTGGATTAATTTCTGATTTTCCTGGGAACATACCTTGGGATCTTAATGAATAACAGGCTTGATGGGCAATTTGGTTCTCTAACATTTTATTATGAGTTGCTAAATAATCAACCTTAAAAGTGAGCTGCCGAATTACCTCATTCATAACCTGGGTTTGCTACTTGAACTCTTCATTTTTCTAGCCTTTTGCTACAACAAAAGTTTCCAACATGGCTAGTAAGTTAGATTTCTGGGCTAGTGGGGGTTGAAAGACCTTTACTGAAATCGTGGTGGCTTCCTGATGTGTTAGGATCAATGTGAGGTTGGTTGCTCTCATAGGACAAGTTGGGATGATTACACCAACAAGGGTTGAAGTTATTTGAAAAGGGATCATAGAGTGGTCTTTGGCTAAAGTTATTGACATAATTAACTTGCTCCATAGTTAATTCTGTGGGTGAAGAAATGATTAGTTGATTAGTTGATAGCTTGTAGTGGAGTGTTCTGTGCAACCACAAATCTCGCAGGTAGCATGGGTGGAACATGCTGCATTTACATTGAATTTGTTAAACCTTTGGGTTAGAGCATCAACCTTTGCTATTATAAGACTTAGAGCATCAACTTTATGTCATTTTGCAACTTTTGGTTGGGTATTCCTCTCACTCGACCATTGATAATGGTTAAGTGCTGATAAGTGCTTGTGTATGCATATTAATTAGTATGTTTTACTTATATTGAGCATTGTTTTCATCAGATTTTATGGCTTATTATTGCGTTTTTGTGTTCTTTTGTGCATTTAGGGTTATGAAGGCATGTTGAGGAGAAAGAATGCAAAAATAGGTCATGGAGGTTCTTTATAGATTTTTTTTGTGCAACATAACGAACAAGATTCAAGCCGTGATTATACATATGAGAGTGTGTGCAAACTTCTAAAGAACTCAAGTAAATTGGTGTTGTAGAAGGGCAGAACGGCAGCCACACATTCATGTTCTAGAGCCGTTTGGAAATTCCACACGGCCGTGTGGATTTTCCACATGCCCGTATGGATTCCCGATTATAGGGTTTAAATAGCCTCTTTGAAGAGTTATTTGGGGATCTTTTTCCTATTGCAAGGTTTTGGAGTGCTTCTACACCTTTCAACATCAATTTTCTTTGAAGAAGAGTTATTGGGGGAGCAATCGACGACATTGATTCACGGAGGTGTGCCCTAGGGTAGACAGAGGAGTCTTTGGAGAAGGAGGAGCTGCTCTTGGTGACCATCATCACGGAACGAAAGAAGGTTATCTTTATGGATTGTTTGCACTCTTATTTGCTTTCATCTTTGATTTTGTATTGCTCAATGGAGAGCTAAACCCCTAGTGGGTACTTGGACATGTAAACCCTAGGATGTATTTGTTTCTTTGATTTTTATTGCGTTTTTTTAATTGAGTATTTATTTGAGTTTCAATCTTGTGTACTTGATGTTTGGTTTTCTCTTAGAGTGAAACTAAGGTTGAGAACCTATTCTAATCATCCTTTTGACAAGTGACCATCACCATTAGGATTAGATTTACCAAAGTAGAAGAGGGTTGAGAGTGAGTTGAGAGGTAGTGGAACGTCCCCCCTTCCTGTCTGATGTGATTTATCCTACCTCATATTCCAAGAGTTCTTTGCAATTGTATATAGAGTAAGACGTCGAGAGTTTCCTCTCCACCGGGGCTTAGTTGTGATTAGTGATCTATCGCTCGGACCAAATGATTTGATCTAAATTTGGGAATAGGGTTTATCACTTAAAATCCCTAGAGCTTTAAGCACTCATATGAGGTGTGAGGCGTCGATAGTCATCTCTCCACTGGGATCTCATAGGGGACTAGTCATGGTTGACGTTAGATTTGGGACCTTGTCCTTTTGGATTTCCATGACTCATTGAATCTCAATTAGGAAAGTGTAATGTTAGTCTTGCACTTCAAACTAGAATCCTAGGGAAGCATGGTCTCCTCTTCTTATCCTTTGCTTATTTTTTTTTTGTCTTTTGTTATCATCTTGAACATTTCACCAATTGATTGTCACTTTGGTTATTTAGCAATATTACTTGTTTCTAGAGTCTATTCTCTGTGGATTCGACTACCCACCCTTTGCTTACTTTATTACTTTGACACCGGTGCACTTATAGTTCACACAAGCAAGGGTGTGTCAAGTGCCATGTCTTCAATCAATTTACAAATGTCATCCAGACCTTTATTCATTAAAGCCTCTACCACTGTGGCATCAACTGAAATAGGACCATTAGAATTTAGTCCACTGCAGAATGTTTTCACAATTAGCCATTTCTCCAAGCCATGGTGAGAGCAATCTCATCATCTCATCAACTCATTAAACCTATCCCAAGTTTCATACAATGATTCGCCATCTCTTTGAGAAAAACTAGTGATTTGGTTCTGCAATTGAGCAATCTTGCTTGGTGGGAAATATTTAGGGAGAAAAGCTTGGAGCAATTAATTCCATGTTGTTATTGATCCCTCAGAAAGTGAATGTAACCAAGCTCAAGCCTTGTCCTATAAGGAGAAAGAAAAAGTCTAAGCCTAATTGCATCTTATGGGACTCCATTGATCTTAACAATGTCACAATACTCAAGGAAAACAGAAATGTGGAGGTGCGGATTTCTACTGGCAAGCCTCCAAAAAGATTCTACTGAATTAATGACTTTTGCCTCAATTGGTGGTTTTGTAATACTAGAATGCAGTCCTTAAGCCCTTAGGGCTGCAAACTATCTTAAGGTTCTATTGTTATTATCCATGTTGGATGCATGTGAAGATTCCTGTAGTCTCTTTCTCCTTTAATATTGAATACTGAAATCATTTTCAAATTCCTTGTCCAACTCCTCTAAGCTTCCAAAATTTTGAGATTTTTACATTAAGAAGAGCTAATCTACAAAATAAGGAAAAACAAAAGTTAAAATAGTTAACAAGATTCTTTTGCCGAATAAGGTAGGGCGGTGGGAGTTCTAGAAATCTAAGCGGCTAGAAATGAGTTTCTTCTATATTCTAGCAGATTCCAGTGAGTTTCTCAAGAATAATCCAACGATCATCGTTAGAGGAGGGTGCACAAAGGCGTTCGGCATCATTTTGTCAATCTTTGGATCCTCTCACCCTCAACATTGGCATAACCATTGGAGAGAGTTAGTCTAGGATTTCTTTTGATATACTTTCCTATAGATGATTGCTATTAATTGATTTATATTATTTTACATCCATTAGAGGACCCCAATTCAAGGGTAATTGTATGTTTAGATATTCTAATTATTTTTTATGAATCTTGATTGATATATTCAATAAATCTTTCTAGTTTTCATGAATCATTGCATGATTGCTTAATGTCAATTTGCTAATATGGATGAGGAAGATATACCCCCGCATTAGAAGACCTATGCCATGTTAGATCTATGCATGCTCTAAGAGGTTATGTATTGCTAGATCTCTGAATTAGGGATTGATTGCCCCTTAGGCTTAGGGTTTGATTTGTCCTTTCTAGAGGAATTCTTGTACTTAAGGTAAACATAAAAGGATAGGGTAGGAAGAGATTCCACCTTAAGTTCCTAGTGATTTAGACCTAGTTGCCAAGAGATTGAGACTAGTAGGCCTTGGAATTCCCCAGTCTAACTTTAGAACATGATTGTCATACTCAATGCCTACTATAAGTAATAATCAAGATAACTATCATACAACCTCTTAACTCCTTCCAATTGTGCTTAATGATTCTTCAATTGTATTGTGTAATAAATTGCAGAAGTGGATTAAAAAAAGAACTTAAACGTTTAGGCTACTGATTAAGTGAAAAGGAAGTAATATGAGTTTCTCACCATTCATAGGGAAATACGACCCTCATGCTCACCCACGAGGTATTACTTGATGACTCGTACACTTGCGGTATTAATGGACCAATTGTAATATTATTTGCCCATTTGCATAGTTATTCTAACACACCTCATAAGTCTCTGCTAGTATGTCAGGCCTAACGATCAATTTCTGAAAAAACCTATCTTTTATCTTCCAAGATCGGACAACTCCCTGAGGCTTCGCATGCCCAAACTATCCATCGTACCTCGGAAATCCTTCCCTGACCTATTTAGGGATCCCAATTTCAGGGAGGCACCTTAGACGTCTAAACTGGGAAGAATTGATTAACAAGATTAAAATGTATCTTGCCTCTTGGAAATCTAAGTTTCTTTCGTTTGGGGGTAGACACATTCTAGTTAATTCGGTGCTCTTCTCGATCCCAACATATTGGATGCCAATCTTCAAACTCCTCAATGGGTGAGTAAGAAAATTGACAAGATTAGAAAGGATTTCCTCTGGTTCATCCTCCACCAGGAACACCCTAAGTCTCATCTTGTAAGCTGGAGACGTCTATAGAGAATTGAGACCAAGGTGGTTCGGGTATTCTACACTTAAAAATGTCCAACAATGCTCTTTTTGGGATGTGGTGGTGGAAAATTTCCACCATGGAATCTTTTTCGAAGATAACCTAGAAGACCATCCTTCTTTTGGAAAGGCCACCTACATATTCTACTAGCTTTCAGGACTTACGTTTCGTCTGTTGTCCATGACCGCACAACCACTTTATTCTGGCTAGATAGTTGGGTTGAGGGATGTGTCCTTGCAAACATGTGGCCCTATCTATTTAGCAACTCCCCAACAATCCTTCCATACCATTAGGGATGTTCCACATCTGGCTCATTCCCTACCTTGGCCAATGGATCATTCGATTTGGGAGGTCTTAAATAGAGTGAACACTCATACAAGGCCTAGGTCAAATTAAAGAAATGGTCTCTCACTACAAATGGTGTTTTTACCATGAAATCTTTTTACAACCTCGTTGTCAATGGTGGGTTACGCTGCAATCAAACACAAACCATCTTGAGGAGAGATTGCCCATAGAAAATCAAGCTGTCCAACTAGTTAGCTTGGGATGATAAGATCCTAACCCTCGAAAGGTTGCCTAGGAAACATTGTAATAAACTTCAAAATTCTACCTGTGTGCTTTGCCATATAGCTATTGAATTTGTACACCATTTATTAATTGAATGCCCTTTTGTTGTTCAAATCTGGAATTATTTTAGACATCTATTTGGGCTAGTGCCCAGTCCATGTTTGATTAAGGACCTTTGGGAGTTATGGGGATCCAACACTATTCCAGTCCTTAGATTAATTTGAGATCTTATGGCCCGTGCGATAACGTGGAACATATCTCTTGAGAGAAATGTGTGCATTTTACAATTTAAACTACTCTCGCCAATTTAAATTATGTCAAAAATTGATTACTTGATCCTTTTATGGTTACCCACAGTACTAGATTCAAAAAAAGTAAAGCTGGAAAACACTATTAGATCAGTTAGATGTAGCTTAGAGTTCTTGACTTTAGGAGTTGAGGTGACAAACCAGGAAAGCAGACTTCTTCCACCACTAATGGCTAGTCTTTGAGCTTCTGTTACCCTAGGGGGAATCGTCTTCTTTCCTTCTAGGGATTCACCTCTATTCCTTGTGTTAGTTGTTCCTACTTTATTTTGTCCCTCGTTCGTGTTGTTATCCCACACCTAATGGGAGTGCTTCTATTGTTGGTACTCTATTGTTTTCTCTTTTGTTAGCTCCTTAGCTATTCTGTCTCTCTACCTGTTGGTGTACTTTCTTTTTTTAATATATAGTATATCCACCTTTAAAAGAAAACTACATAATCTACACAAACTAATTTTTATATATTTGAGTTGACTTTTAAAAATATAAATTATATAATCTAGTCACTCTTAAAATATTTATTAGTATGTTAAGAATGTTAAGAATATGACTATACTAGAAACATTGAGAATGTTAATAAAAATTATTTGCTTGCCCTCAAAAAGTGACACTTCAATTTTAAATATATTAACATATAACAATTGCTCTATTATATGTATTATATATATATATATATTAGTATTAGGATCAAAATTTATATGATTTATCCTTATTAAAAAAGTTCTTAAAACTTATTATTAGAATATATGAGCATCAATAATTATATCTATATATACAATACGTCCATACACACATAGAAATATTCATTTGCTTGTCTTTAAAAGTAATGTAAACTTATAATATCAATGTATTACATACTGTGAAAGAATTTTAAAAATAAAGAGCCATATATAAAAGGTACATCTTTTAATTATGCCCTTTAATTTAAGGCACTTATATGAAGAGTTATGTATGAAGTTATTTATCCAAGGGTAGTTATTACTCTAATAGACACTTTGAAAGAATATGAGATGACAAGATGAAAATACCATTTGTAATATGATTAATGAAATGTTGCCATGTGTAATTTCATTAATGATATGATGTTTTGATTTATTTGAAAAGTTATATCTCATTATTGAAGTGATGTGGCTTTTTATTAACCCCTCATTATTGAAGTGTAGTGTCTCTTTTGTCAACACTCATTATTAAAGTGGTGTGTTTTGTTATTAAACACAACCTCATTCGATTCATATAAAACCATCATCGACCAACATTTAAGCTGTTAGTTCCGTCAGTGTGGTTTGTGGGTTTATAGAACACTTAAACACTCATAGAAATCTCACACAAACTAAACAAAAAGGAGACACATGAAATTGGCAACCCAGTTCGGTGCCAACTCGCCTACGTTTGGGGGCCAACCCGGAGATAAACAATCCACTAAAAGAGGTGAAAATACATGAGTACAAACACTTTGCCACTCACTCTCACAAATAAAGATAACTACCCTCTCTAGATTGTCTAGTGCACACGCTCTCTCTAGCTTCGGTTGCACACCATAATCTTAGAGCAAGATAGTCAAAGTCCCAAATATAGCCCATACCCCTTTTAAAATCTCCGCGGCTACTAACTTTAGAACATTCAAAAATTAGCTGTTGTAACTCTTGTTGTAACATAACTTGTAATATGGCCCTGACTGCTGACTTGATTGAGTTCTGGTTCCGTTAAGAAGCGATCTCAAGACCCATCAACCTCCCAGTCATACTTAGTCTGAGTCGATGCAGTCAAATCTCTTGATCCTAACTACCGGCAATTAGCCTACCTCCTCAGTTCCTCACCACGCAGCCTCCTTGCAAGGGGCACACGTCTTTGTGCGTCTTCACGAAATTTTCCAAACTTTATCTTCATTCATCCAAGTTTGGCCTTCAAACACTTTCCAAACTTGATATTCAATTCTCCTAAGTTTGGTCTTCAAATCTTCCCAATAATAGGTCTTCAATCAATCATGCCAATCATACCATCAATAGGTATCTCTTCAAATAAGCTCTATCCATATTTAGTCTTCAATCAAATCTCCTAAATATGGTCTTGATAAGATCTTGCCTTCAAGTTGTTTCTTGCTTGATCTACTTGTAAAAAATACAAGTGTCTTCATTTAGCCTTCATGATGGTTACTCCTCAAGTTGTAACACATACCAACAATAGCTCCTTCAAGATCTTCCAAGATATTTTGCCTCCAAGCCAAGACTCCTTGCCACGTCGTCATACTTCCCATGCCATTATCTATGCCACATCACAATAGTTGCCACGTCACCTTGACTTGGTGTCAAATCATGCTAATTAAAGTGCTTTTGCACTAACAGAAGCAATTGAATGAAAAACAAACACTTCACAAATTCACTTTTTTTTTAATTGCACAAAAGATAAAAGTAAACTATCACTTTGTAAAAGCCAATGTTGTCTTTGTTTGAGTTTGGAAGTGCAAACAATACTCAAGGGTCTTTATTGTATTCTAAAGGAGGTTCATCGTTCGATCCAATTTACATCCAAGGTTCAAAAATGGGTGTAGGCAAATTATGCTTAAAGGAAAGTATTACCCATATCTTGAAAACTTGTGCACTATTTGTTTTTCTTATCTTTTCTTCTCTACACTTCAAAGAACCATCACCACCAACAAATATTTTAGATTATCATTATTATATATGTTTGCTTGTCTTTAAAAATAATATAAACTAATAATATCAATGTATTAGATATTTTAGATTGTAATAAGGGGCCGTTTGGATCACGGATTGAGGGCTTGGGAATGGGAATCTCATTCCCAAGCCCTTGTTTGGTAATCAGGAAAGACATGAGTTGCCTCCATGCATGGGAAAAGGATTACTCCTAGGAGAGGCATCCTATTCCACCCAAAAATGGGGGGAGAAGTATGTCTTAGTTATAAAATTACTAATATACCCCTAGCATATATAATTACATATTTATATATTTTAGCTTTATTTATTAAAATAATTTAATTTAATTATTTTGGGAAACTAAAATTAAAATAAATACAATTTAATTAATTTAATTAAACATATTTAATGATATTAACTAATTTAATAAATATATAATTGTTAAATAAATTATTAAGATTAATTATATAATTATAATATATTGAAATATATATTTATATTATAAAAATAATTAATAATAAATAATGTTAAATATTTTCATTAAACATAATCTATTATTTTATATAATATAATATTATTTATATACAAGGGTATTGATGTAATTTTACTACATCCTACCTTTTCACTTTTTTTATTCCCAATCCTTATTCCCTTAAACCAAACGCATTATTCTCATTCCCCTTATTCCCATTCACATTCCTCTTCTTTTTTTATTCCCCCTATTCCCATTCCTATTCCGAAATCCAAACGGGCCCTAAGTATCTTACATTATATACTAGCATTACTAGTGTCATATACATATTATATTGATATTATTAGACATGTAAATTAAGATTTACTATAAAAATTATTTTGAACACATAAATATATAATTATTTGCATTTGAAATGTATATGCTATATTGATATCACCTAAAGTTATAAATTAAGATTTATTACCAAAATCAATTAGCATAAGTCTATATATATATATATATATATATATATATATATATATATATATAGTTAATATATATCTAAAACCTTTTACATTTTAAGACCTATTTATCAATTTACGTAAGACTTATCAATAAAAATTTACAAATTAAGACCTAATAATTAACAATATATAATAATTCATCAACTAAATTGGAAGTTCATAATATAATAAATCTTCATAAAAAAAGAAAAAGAATAGAATGAATCAAAGAAAATTAAAATATATGTATGTATGAATGAATAACTGAAGAGAGAGACGAATGAAGGTAGCACACTTTATTATAACATGACAACATTTAAATTATATGCAAAAATTGGGTTATACATAGTCTTTACTATTATTTTTATTATTTTAATGTATAATTCTTGCCTAAAATAATCCAAACTAAGTTATTAAAAAATTGTTACATAGGCACATGAAATTTATTAAAAAATTAATAATTGGATACCTCGAAATTTATAAATAATTGATCTTAACTTTTATTGCTGCTAGCCTAAGTAACTACCAACCATTCGAATATTAAATTGATTGGCAGCCCATAAGGCCTTGCTTGGATGGAGTTTTGGGAAGGTTCATAAAGTAAGGTAAGGTAAAGTAAAGGAAGGGAAGGTAAGGGTTGAACTTATATCATGCTTGGGGCAAGAGTAAAGTAAAAGGAATGTTATTTAACTTTTTGTATTTGGATTGGAGGTAAAGGAAAGTAAGGGTTGGTATTAAAATTACCAAAATATCCTTGATATCTCTTGTGTTTCCAATATTTGTTATCCTAAAGTAATAAACATAAAACAATATTACCAAAATAAGATAACTTTAAGATATAAACTCAATAATAAAAAATAACTATTATTTAATTAAAAATTATAAATTAAAAAAAAACACTATTTATTGTTAAACCGAAATAAATTAAAATACGCATACACAATATTTTATCACAATAAAGCAAAATACACATTGTTACAACGAAATATTCAAACCATACAATATTTTATCACAACAAAACAAATTAAACATTGGTTCATCCAAATATTCAAAGTATATAATGTTCTATCACCACAAAACAAATTATGCATTGTTTTATGACAACAAAACAAAATACACATAGTTTCATCAACTTAAAGCAAGGTACATAATGTTTCATCAAGTTAAAACAAAATACAAATAGTTCATCAATTTAAAGCAAGGTGCACAATGTTTCACCAAGTTAAAACAAAATACAAATTGTTTCATCAAGTTCAAGCAAGATACACATTGTTTCATCAAGTTAGTCAATATGCATCCATCAAATCCTCCTACAAAAACAACAAAATGGTTGTCATGATTTAAGTAAATGTATAAAAAATTATTCAATGTTGGAGAGGAAAAAGATGCTAACCTCCCACTTTAAACATGTGGTTCTCCACCATGGCCCATCAACCTCAACAATAAGTTGTTACGATGCTCATTCGGGCATTTAATGAAACCTTCCAACACCTTGCGATCTCTAATTATGAACATATAAGCATCAGTCAAAAAAGGTTGTAAAAATCCTAAATCCGTAAGTATGCCCCACACATCCTTGTTTATATACAAATAATATAACGCATGTCCTAATAAAATTCAATGTCCTAATGGAAACCAAATTCCAATTTAATGTAAATTCTAATATATCCTAATTATAGATATATTTAGAATTAAAATTTAAATGTTCTAATCTTAATCTTAATTGATTATTTGGTTGTCTTGGACTAGAATGCAAATTCCATGGTAAATAGAAAATGCAAATTACAAAATTGTCCCTGAGAACATATCTCGAGGCATAAAAATGCAGAATTACAAAAAAAATCTTGAGAAACTTATCTCGAAGCATAAATGCAAATTATGGAATTGCCCTTGAAAACACGTATTTTCAAATTTTTAAATTTGAAATTTGAAATAATAAACAAATAATAAAATAATAAAATAAATTTGAAAATTGAAAATCGAAATTAATTAAAATTTAAATTGAAAATTTGAAATTAATTAGGTTTTAAATCGGATTTTATTCGTGATTTGTCGTGATTTGTTGGAAGTGGTTAGGATTGAGGATAAGGACAAAGCAAAAGTCCTTTAAAAAGAGACAAGAGGAACAGAACCGAGGGGATAAAAAAAACAGAGAAATAAAAAAAGGAACAAGGAAAGAAGACAGAGAAGACGGTGCATATCTCTCTCCTTCTCCCGTTATTCATAGATATATGTGTATATATAAGAAAAAATTCCGTTGCGTTGCTTGCCGTGTCGTCACTACCGCTTCCGCTGCTCGTCGCCTCGGCATACTTGAATGGCTGAGATAATGCCGCCAAGCATGCTGCTACCGTCGCTCACCGCCGTTTGTTGTTCACCGCCGCCGCTGCCCACCGTTGCTGCTTGAATGGCTGAAATAATGCCACCAAGAAAGCTTGAGTGGTTGAAGTCTCTCAGAATCATCTGCGTTCATTTCCAATGCCTGTCAAAGTCCACGATCACGTACGGGCTGGACGTCCCGTAACATCTTTGGGCAAGAGTTTCTTCGCCAGAATATTGAAGATGGTTAAAGAAGCATTAATGTTTGCTGCATGTGGAGCTCCTCCATTGAACCTTGTCCAACCCATCTAAAGCAGGGGCCTGCAAGCATCAACAGAATGTTGTTTGCAAGGAAAACTTATAATGATGATGCGAATAATGCTGATGATGCTGAAGATGAAGCTCATGATGATAATGATAATGGTGCTAATGATGGTAATGATGCTGTTGATGATGATGCTAATGATGGTGATGCTGATGATGATGCTGATGCTGATGATGGTAATAAGGCTGATGATGGTGATGCCAATGATGATGATGGATGATGCTGATGATAATGATGATGTTATCTTATTCTATGTGGCTTAGAGACACTATGGTTGAATATTCACTTGGTCTAAATGAAAATAGAGATTTTCCTTTTATTTATTGCATGGATTTCTAAAAAGAAATCGTTGGCTAAAAAAAACAATATAAATAAAAAAAAAATGAGAAGCATTCTCTAGGTATGCATGCATACTCACATTCAGGTTAAAAAAAATTTAAAATAATAATAATAATAATAAATGAATAAAAACATGGGCCCACCATGAAGAGATATACATGGCATAATAAATTAAAAAAATGATGATGAGGACAGAGAAGCATGTCATGCATAAAAAATGAGAAATAAAATAAAATTAAATAAAAATTAAATTAAATTAAATTAAATTAAATTAAAAAAAAAAACAAACAACAAGAAAGCATGCATACGTGCAGAAATAAAAGAAGCATGCCTAGTGGCAAAAAATAATAATATATATATTGAATGAGAAACATGCATGCGGACGTGTTTCAAATAAAAAAAAAGAAGAAATATAAAAAAGCATCAGGCATGCATACACGCACAACGAAAATATATATATATATATATATATATATATTCAAAAAAACAAAAGCATGCATCATTTTGTTAAAGAATAAAATAATAATAATAATAATAATAATAATAATAATAATAATAAATTCAAAAAAAGAGAGACGGGTCCCACCATGCATAGGACAAGTATGAAATATATATATATATATGAGTCCTAGATATTTCCCAAGGGAGCTTTCCTTTCACTTACTTTGGAGCGCCTATTTCTCCTGAAGGACTTCCGGCTTCTCATTTTAGTGCTATTACCTCTAAAGTTCAGAATTCCATCCATGCATGGAATCACTCTACTATCTCTACAGCTGGTCATTCAATTCTTTTAAATAGTTCCATCTTCTCTATCCTAATTCATCTACTTTCTGTTATGCATCTCCCGCTTTCTACCCTCAATGCTATTTCCAAACTTGCTAGAACCTTTCTTTGGTTGAGATCGGGCAATTGTAGTGGCTTCCATTCGGTGGGTTGGTCGGTTACTACTCTTAATAAATTTGAGGGGGGGGGTTGGGAATCCGTGACCTTAGGATTGTGGCTCACTCTCTTATGGCCAAGAATATTTTTGTTGTTCTTAATTCTGATAACAAACTTTGGGTGGACATTTTTAAGAGTAAATACATTGGTTGGCAACCTTGGAATGATATTTCGATTCCTAAATCTTCTTGGTTCTTCAAATCTTTGGCCAGAATAGCTTCTATTTTAAAACGAACTTCAAAATCCTGTCTTGTAACCCTGCTTCTCTGAATCTGTGGAAGGACCCTTGTATCTTTGACCTCCCAATTATGATGAAACCCACGTTTTTGAATATGAGCCTTTCTTGGGAAGACTTTTATTTCTGGGACGTTTTGACAAATAATTCTCTCAACTTAGACACTCTTGAGAGTCTTTTTGGTCGCAACCTTGACTGGGATTGGATTAACAAACTCACCATTGATCCCTCCAAGGAAAATTTCTGGGTTTGGGGACCAAAAATTACTCACACTTCAATAGCCTCTGCAGTTTATTCTCATTTTAAAAGTAATCAGTTTGATACTTGAGCTTGGAATAGGTGGCACTCTATTTGGAGCCTTAAATATATGCCTCGTGTTAAAACTTTTGTTTGGAAAATGGCTCATGGCAAACTGGTTACCGGTGCTTTCCTATACAATCTTAATATTGGTCCCCGGGCCAGTTACCCTTTTTGTTCAAATCTTTGGCTAGAATAGCTTCTATTTTAAAACGAACTTCAAAATACTGTCTTGTAACCCTGCTTCTCTGAATCTGTGGAAGGACCCTTGTATCTTTGACCTCCCAATTATGATGAACCCCACGTTTTTGAATATGAGCCTTTCTTGGGAAGACTTTTATTTCTGGGACGTTTTGACAAATAATTCTCTCAACTTAGACACTCTTGAGAGTCTTTTTGGTCGCAACCTTGACTGGGATTGGATTAACAAACTCACCATTGATCCCTCCAAGGAAAATTTCTGGGTTTGGGGACCAAAAATTACTCACACTTCAATAGCCTCTGCAGTTTATTCTCATTTTAAAAGTAATCAGTTTGATACTTGAGCTTGGAATAGGTGGCACTCTATTTGGAGCCTTAAATATATGCCTCGTGTTAAAACTTTTGTTTGGAAAATGGCTCATGGCAAACTGGTTACCGGTGCTTTCCTATACAATCTTAATATTGGTCCCCGGGCCAGTTACCCTTTTTGTTCTCTATTTGATGAAACGGCGGATCATCTAATTTGGAAGTGTGTCAAGGTTGTTCATCTCTGGAAGGATCTTTTAATTTGCCTGGGGGTGAACCCTGACTTCTCTAACAACCTTCATTATGGCTCATGGATCACTGCTAGGCCAAATTGTTGGGCTGGTAACTTCAAAACGAAAGCATTAATTGCAACCATGGCTTGGCTTATTTGGAAGGAACGATGCAACTTTATTTTCAAAAACTGGAAACCCAAACTTCACAGCATCTGGCTTCGGGCTTGGTCCATCTACTTCAACTACTACAAGTCCGCGGTCACCACCTTCAGGGAGTCTTCCTATCTTGATTCTCCTCACAATACAATCTCTATCTATTCGGATGCTTCTTGGCTTGAGTCCTCACTGGCTGCTGGTCTAGGTTTTTTAGTTATTGCTAATCCAGGGAAAATTCTCATTGCAGGTTGCTCTAGCACCACAACCGACTCACCAATTCAAGCTGAGATTGCTGCTATCATTTTGGCCCTACAAGCCTGCACTTCTTTTGAATGGTGCCCAGATAGGATTTACGGTGACTGCCCTAGATTTACTCAAATGCTCAAGAATTTCTCACCTTGCACTGCTTGGCGATTCGTGGTGGATTATCATGACATGCTAAGATTCTTGAAGTACTTCCCAAATTCTTCTTTCTCAACTATTCCTAGAGAAGACAACCTCATTACTGATGCGTTGGCGAATCATGGCAGAATCTGCCCTCAGCTCTCTCTTTTCCACTAGGGGATGGAGAGGCCTTTTTGGCTGGATGTGATATGTTCTCTTAATCATCTTTATTTTTGAGTTTTCCTTTGTTTTCTAGCTTCTAGCTTTTGACCAAAAAAAAAAGAATGATATATATATAAACATCCCAATATATATATATATATATATCCATTAAAAATAATGGGTGGAAATAATCATTTTAAGGCAACTAAAAAAAATTTTAGACATGCTTAATGAGACATACAATGTGGTGATAAGGCACAAGCAGTGGTGACTTATTCATTTTGAGATAGCAGCAATGAGATATACATCTCAAAATGATAACAAGGCAGGCAGCGCAGTGACAAAGCACAGGTAGCGGCAATGATATAAAATATATGTGTGTGTATATATAAAAGTGATGTAATAAATATGTTTATATATTAAAATAACAAGATTTATAATTCTCAAATTTTCTTATTCCCTTACTTGTACTTTTGCCCTTAATCGGAGGTTCCTAAGATTTTAATCTGGGATAATTAATAGTAGAGGCTTGCCTCTATTAGGAATGAAAGAACCCACAAAAAACAAATATGATATTTATGCTTCGATATATCGTCTGGTGTCTTTTTCATGATGCCAGATGCATATTTTCGATCCCACAAATTCTGGCACACCCGGTGGGACAACATTTCTCCTCCCATCTTTGAGGCAAAAGTACAAGTAAAGGCATTGTTCCTACATCATGTAAAAGAAATCTAATAATGCTTCTTTTTATTTTGTAGGAAAAGAAGAAGAAATGGCACTCAAGAACTCAACCATGTCTGGAAGCCCAAAACTCACAATTTTCCTTGGCGAGGGAACTGAGGTGCAACTGCCCAACTGCATATTCAACACTGGAGCTACAGGAGCTGAGCTGACATTTGGCATGATATCTGAGTCGGTGCAATTCGTAAGGAGACCTACACCTTCAGAGGAGAACTTGACAGTCCCGCGGCTACCATCGAAAGGTCGTCGCCCTAATGTGATTGTTCCTGCGACTAGCGAGGGCGTTGTGGTCAGGGATTCACCAAGAGTATCTGTATTAAAGAGGCTATCCCACCCTAAAAGGGTAATTCCTATGAACGATGATGATGATGAACCCGCCTTTACCATTACAGCAAAAGGGCGGGAAAGCAGAATCTTCCAGTCATATGATGAAGACACACCAAAAAAAGAAGAAAAGTGTGTTTTCAAGGCTCATACCAAGGAAAGTCCAAATTCCAAAACAAAGACTGGATTTTGTGTCATTCCAAGAACAAAAATATAATCAAATGAGTACCTTCATTAACTCATTTGAACCTCTTAACCTGGTGAAGAAAAACGCAACCACTGCAGACCTATGCGCCCAACTGAGTGAAAACAAGGTTGGTAGACCTCCAAAGTCCTATCATAGGAATTCGTTTGGTCAGAACCTGTATAAAACTTACACAACATCAAGGAAACTGCAGTCAGAGAAAATAAGGCTAAGGGAATTTTATCAGAAGAAGAAGCAATTGATTTCAACAGCGCAGAAGATGGTGTTTGACCGTTTACCTCCTACAAGAAATCAACCAAGGATTAATCGGTCTAAATTTCAATGGAGAAGGAAAATGAAAGATGAAGAAATGTCTGATACAAATGTGGAAGTACACACTTGCCGGATGGTTACCGAAGCAAGAGAAGATCCCGCACCCGAACATGAACAACCGGGGCCTATTACAAGATCCTGCAGAAGGGCAGCAGACTCCCTGAATGGAGAAGAAGGTTCCAGTCATGTGGCACCACATAAGGAGCAAGGGATAGGGACTAGCTTTCCACCGCTCCATGTACCAAGGAAACACAAAGAAGTACAACCGCTAAATGAAGATGAAGAGGATGAACCTGTCTTTGTTCCTCAAAAGGGACACCGTGATACTAAATATCAAAGAATCAATGACAACATGACAATGTTGATGGGGTCAATGTTACAAATGCAGAAACAAATTAAAGTTCTAATGGAAAACTGACCTGAGAAAATAGGAAGATCGAGGAGTCCAACCCCACGGCCGAGAGAAGCCTTTAGGCCAGTTGATCAAGGGGTAACTCCATGGTTCCCTACGGAGAATGTGCAGAGGTCGAGAAGTCCAACACCTCATCCAAAGGAAACCTTCAAGCCTGTAGAACATGGGAGAGCCTCTTTTGTTCCCATTCAGGACCAATCAGCTGTAATGACCTGGGAAGAGATACAATGAATGGTAGTTGCTGAATTAAATCAAGCCAAGGAAATTGAGACAAGGACAGATGGAGACAAGCCTTATCCCAGTTACCACAACCTAGTGCCCTACCCCAAGGGATATAATGTTCCGAAATTCAAGCAATTTACTGGGATTGACAATCCTGACCAACACTTGGCTCATTTTGTCACGGCTTGTGGAGAAACAAATGTGAAGCCATCACTCCTCCTCAGACAGTTCTCTGCAAGTCTTGCAGGAGTAGCATTTGAATGGTATGCAAATCTGCAACCCGAGTCGATTCAAACATGGCAGCTGTTAAAAGATGCATTTCGAGTATATTATGCAAATCTGCAACCCGAGTCGATTCAAACATGGCATAAGTGACAAAATCACAATTGCTGACCTCGTAGCCACCCTCCAAAACAAAGATGAAAAAGTGGTCGATTACATTATGAGATGGAGGAATTTAAGCATTAAATGTGAACAACCACTCGATCAGCTGCAAGCGGTGGGTTTATTACTCAGGAACATTGATAGTTTAATGTCGCCTTTCTTGAGCACATCTAGCATCACTACATTCCAAGGCTTAATTTCACAAGCTAAAAAATTGGAAAGGACCAACCCGAAGGTGTTGTTTAATTTTCAGACCACTTCAAGGAGTGATAAAGATAAATCTAAAGATATAGAAAGCGTCAAGTACACTGCTACCACCTTCAATATTAAGATGGGGAAAGGCGTAGCGGAGTCCCATAAACCGGAACAAGCTAAGTTACCTAGCTTAGGTGATACTGATAATGAATCAAGACCACTTTCTTCCTTGAAAGATAGGATGAATAAGAAGTATTCTTTTAGAAGAGATAAGGTACATAAAATTTTCAAAGATGCTATGAGAGAAAGACTGCAGCTTCCCGAATGCAAAAGGCCTGAAGAGCAAAGCAAGACAGATCATCCCAATTACTGTCCATATCATAGGGTGTTGGGACATACAATAAAAGATTGTTATGTTTTCAAGGACTGGGTCGAGCGACAATACCAAGAGGGCAAAATCACACTCTCAAAGAATGTCTTGTCCAAGCAACCAGCTGAACATATACGACAATAACAAAGTGATATTTACATCGATAGAAGATGACAAACCTTGTGCTGTTCCAAAAGAGTTATGGGAAGTATTTATATCCAAAAGATCAATGGAGATGTTGAAGAAGTTGGCTGATCTGCCAGGGATCGTGTGGAAACGCTCTCAGCAACCTCATAAAGGTCACCAGACAAAACAGGCAAAGAAGAAGAACAGGAAAAGAAAACAAAAGCGTGAACAATCAAAGCGCAAAAAATTCATTATTGAGGAGTATATAGAGACCCTTGAAGAATATGAGCAGAAGAAAAGGGTTCTGATTATCCTCAGAGATTATTTTCCTGAAGAAGTCGAGGAGTTACTCAGGGAATTAACTGAGAAAATTGAAAATGAAGAAGATGTGCAAATGGAGACTTGCAGGGTTATTTCAGGAGGGGAACCTCTATATAACCCAGAAGATGATGACGAATATGATAGCTTCTCTGAGCTAGAAGAGTCATATGATCGTTACAGCTGGCCCTATGTCAGTAAGAAGCAGAGAAAGAAGATATCATTCAGGGAGAGAGTAAAGAAGGTGAACGGCAAGCTCTTGGAGCCCTACCCACAAGTAAAGTCCAAAGAACTATATTACACCCCGAAGACCGCAAAATATAAGGTCTTGAAGAAAATCATGCCTACTGAAGACATCCCTGCTTTCATTCAAAGGGTGATAGAGGAGTAAGCTAATAGGCTACGGCAGTTACATATTAAAGATGCTGAGTGGGATGAATCTGGGACATACCCTCCAGAATCATTAGGATAAAATTTTATCTCAGAGGTTGTGGATTCTCCTACCCCTGCCAAAGCAACAAATGCTAAAGAAAGATTTATCAAAAAAGATAAAAGGAAAGAGCTCTTTGATCAAGGCATAGAAAACGGATTGGATTTGCCTAAACCCAAAAGGCGGCATCTGATGCATCTTGATAGTTATATAAACTACTGCCAATATCACCGGCTTGTAGGACACCCCATAGAAGAATGTCAAGCTTTCCAAAAATGGTTGCAAGGACAGGTTTCTCTGGGGAATTTGACACTCCTAGAAGACTACTTTGAAGAAAGAGGTGAATGGTATGCCATAGTTGCTCATGATAATTCAGAAGATGAGCTGAACTTCCCTGAGGAGGAAGATGAGGCACCACAGTCGGTGCATCAAATGCAGCTCAGAACAGGGAAAACACGCCAACCAAGACAGGTTCCCAGTTCAAATAATCGAGATAAAGGGAAGATAATTGAAGAAGAGAATGTTTCCCCGAAAAAAACCCTCGAAAAAGATAAACTATAATATTTTGGCACATTTGAAGAAGGTCCCAGCACTCCTCAGTATATAGAATGCATTGATGATCTTAGCTGAAGTCAGGGAGTCTTTAATATATGCCCTAAAAAATCTTGAGGAATATCAGGCATACTTTACTGAGGTCAACATAAAAGAAGCCCTATATGCATCTCAAACATCTTCAGTGTCTTTCGCAGATGAGGACCTATTACTTGGGACTATGGCACACAACAGACCACTATATGTGACAGGATTTTGTGATGGAGTAAAGATCAACCGGGTTTTGATTGATCCAAGGTCTTCTTTGAATTTAATGACCCTCAACACTCTTCGAGCATTAGTTCTTGAAGTATGCCACTTGTCTTAGGAGAAGACCATTATCCAGGGCTTCAATCAGCACAACCAAAAGGCATTGGGATCGATCACTCTTCCCTTTAAATTTGGAAAAATATCATCTAACTTGAAATTTCATGTAATTGACGCTGATGCTTCCTATAAAGCCCTCTTAGGAAGGCCATGGATTCATGAAAACCAGCTGGTTCCTTCAATAGTGCATCAATGCGCAAAGTATTTGGTGGATAGGGTAGAGTTCAGAATTGATGGAGAGATCCAACCCTTTGGCATCCATGAAATACACTATGAGGATGCGAGGTATTATTTTAACACATCCAAATCAACCAAAGGGGGCAAATTGCCATGCCCGTAAGAAGAGTCTTTGATGAAGAAGATCAAAACTACTCCTGTGCTCCAGAAAAGAGAACTAGCGCTACCTCACTTTGGTAATGACACTAAGTAATCAGAAGATGAGAGTAATGCAGATATATACCAAAGTAAGGGTCAAGTTAAAAGATCTGCTTAAGAGAATGCATTATATATCACGAGGATTCCTAATGGACTATATAAGTCCTTGAATGATTTGAATATAAATACAGGCGAGCATCTAAAGACATTTTACGTGCTAGCTCGGCATAAAAAGGAGAGAGACATTCTTTTTTACAAGGACAAGAGCAAGAAGACCTTAAATGATGATATCATAAATATTGAAAAAATAGAAGATGATGAAGCTCAACCCATAAACTTCCCAATCCAGTACTCCGACAAGCTCAGGATGATAGTTGAGAGATTTGGAAGCAAAATCAAGTGGTCGAGGAAGTCATATCAGAGCTTTCGTCGATTATGGAATCCTGCACATATGGATAAGAGAGGAATAGGTTATTCTGAGGTTTCCAAGTAATCATGTTTCATGGTAACCTTCCATGAAGAAGAAGAGGAAATAAAGATGAAGAATGCACCACTCAAACTAGAAGACGGGGGGTAAGCAACAATTGGTGAGTTGGTTGAAATCGACTTGGGAAGCGATGATGACCCAAGACCGACTTTCTTAAGTGCACAGTTGTCAAAAGAAGAAAAAGCATCATTCAAGGCTCTCTTGAAGGAGAATATTGATTGCTTTGCTTGGAACTATAATGAAATACCAGGATTGGATGATGAGGTAGCTGTGTACAGACTGGCCATTGATCCTAATGCTACTCCAGTCAAACAGGCACCATGGAAGATGAAGTTTGACCTAAAAAAAAGGTGATAGAAGAAACAAAAAAGCTGATTGAAGCAAACTTTATCAGAGAAGAGATGTACCCTTATTGGATAGCTAGCATAGTCCCTGTGAAAAAGAAGAATGGGCAAATACGGATATGTATAGATTTCAAAGACCTGAATAAGGCATGTCCCAAGGATGATTTTCCCCTTCCAGTAATGGAGATCATGATTGACAACACCTCCGGGTACGAGATGTTCTCCTTTATGGATGAATATTCTGGATACAACCAAATTAAAATGCATCCGGATGATCAGAAGAATACTGCTTTCCGAACACCCATGGGCATCTATTGTTATAGGGTAATGTCGTTCGGACTAAAGAACGCAGGAGCAACATATCAAAGAGATATGACAAGAATATTTGATGATTTAATTCACAAAGTTGTCGAATGCTATGTAGACAATCTGGTGGTTAAAACAAATTCCAAAGACAAGCATCTTGATGATTTGAGGACAGTCTTTACATGCCTCAGACAATACAAGTTGAAAATGAATCCATGAAGTGTGCTTTTGAAGTCCTATCTGGGAAATTCCTAGGCTTCATCGTAAGGTACCGGGGAATAGAGATAGATCCCTCTAAGATAAAGGCAATCCTGGAAATGCCATCTCCTCGGACATTGAAGCAGTTGTGCTCCTTCCAAGGGCGTTTAGCATATATCAGGAGATTTATCTCCAACCTCTCTGGAAGATGCAAGCCCTTATCTAAAGTGGTCAAGAAAAATGCTCCTTTCAAATGGGATGATGAATGTCAGAGAGCATTTGAAGACATTAAACGGTACTTGCTAAATCCACCAGTGATGGCAGCCTCGATTCATGGAAAGCCTCTGATCTTATGTACGGCCGCATTGGAAGGGTCTTTGGGAGCTATGTTGGCTCAGAATAATGAAGAAGGCAAAGAAAGTACGTTATATTACCTTAGCAGGATGTTGGTAGGAGCTGAGAGTTAGTACACACCAATTGAAAAGCATTGCCTAGCTTTGGTGTTTGTAGTCAAGAAGTTGAGACATTACTTGCTAGCGCATAAAGTAATACTTATATCAAAAATAGATCCACTCAAATACCTGATGACGAGGCCGTTGCTTACAGGAAGACTAGCAAAATGGCCATTGATTCTGATGGAATTTGACATAACATATACTCCACAGAAGGCTATTAAAGGGCTAGCGCTGGCAGACTTTCTAGCAGCACATCCTCTCCCTGATGATTCACCACTTAATCTTAATCTCCCTGATGAAGAGACATTAATGGTGGAAGAAGCAAGGTGGCGGCTATAATTTGATGGAGCGTCATCTATAAAATCGGCACTTATGTTCCAATTTCCACAAATTAAAGCTGGGATAGGACTCGTGTTCGTCACACCGGAAGAGGGGATCCTCAGATATGCTCTCTCCCATAGAGCCATGCACAAACAATGAGGCAGAATATGAAGCTCTTATAGCTGGTTTGGAATTGGTAATTAAAATGGGGATCCAAGAAATACACATATTTGGAGACTCACAACTCATTATCAAGCAACTCGAAGGAGACTACAAGATATACAAACCTAAACTTCTTAAATATTATAAGAAGGTCAAAAATCTGATAAAGAAAGTCTCCCAAGTGCAATTGAGGAGGGTTTCAAGATCAGAAAATGGAGAAGCTGATCTTTTGGCGAAAGTAGCAAAGGAGCTGGCGAATCCAAATTATGAAGAAATCCATATAATCATAAGAAATAGAAGACCCATTAGTATGATCCCCAACGAAGTCGAAGAGGAAAGTGCTGGGGGCAATACGGAAGTCTTCACTCTCGAAATTACAAAGGAAGATTGGAAGCAACCGTTCATAGAATATTTGAAATATGATAAACTCGCTGGGGATAAATTAAAAGGTCTTCAGATAAAGCGAAGAGTCCTAAGATTCATCCTCATAAATGATATATTATACCGCATGTCATGTGATCAACTGCTCCTGCGGTGCCTCTCATATGAAGAAGCCCAAGAAGTTATGCATGATGTGCATTTTGGGATATATGGTGCGCACCAATCCGGACCCAAGATGCGACTCAAGATCAAGCGCTTGGGGTACTACTGGCCAACCATGGTTGGAGATTACATCAATTATGCTAGAAAGTGTCATCTATGTCAGATACATGGAGATTTTATTCATCAACATCCAAATGTTTTACACCCCACAGCCTCCTTATGGCCTTTTGAGATATGGGGAACATATGTAATCGGTCCTATCGAACCACCATCATCTTTGGGACATCAATTCATATTGGCTGCAAAAGATTACTTCTCCTGATGGGCAGAAGCAATCCCGCTGATAGAAGTCAAGACTGAGAATATCCTCAAATTCTTCAGGGAAAACATCTTATATAGATTTGGAGCTCCAAGGAGAATTATTTCAGACAACGGCCCCGCTTTTAGAAGCTTCAAGGTCGGGAGATTTGCGCAGGATCATAAAATAGATTGGAGATATACCTCCATCTATAACGCTAGAGCAAATGGATTGGTGGAAGCATTCAACAAAACTCTCACAAAGTTGTTGAAGAAAGCAGTGTCCAAAAACAAGAGGGATTGGCATGAAAGACTCCCGGAGATGCTATGGGCATATCGCATTACCTATAGGACTCCGACACAGTGCACGCTATATTCTTTGGTGTTTGGAACTGAAGCTGTCTTACCTCTCGAAATCCAGATAACCTCCCTAAGAATGGCATTGCAAAATGAAATTTCTAATGAAGATAATGTTCAGCTCCGCTTGGATGAGTTGGACCCTCTAGATAAAAAAAAAATTAGGGGTGCAACAAAATCTCGAAGTCTACAAAGCACAAATGTCTCAAGCATACAACAAGATGGCTCATTTTCGGACTTTTACCAAAGGAGAGATGGTCCTTGTCCGCAGAAGACCCATCATTGGCAACAAAAAGGCTGGGGGCAAATTCAAAGAAAATTGGGAAGGCCCTTATGTTCTGGAGATCGTCTACGAAGGAGGTGCATATCAACTTATTGATGCCAATGGAGAAAGACCGATGCCACCCATCAATGGTCGTTTCTTGAAGAAATATTATGTTTAATGTAAAAATGTTTTCCTATGACGGAACGTCTAGTCCCTCACAAGGGTTGACTAGTCATGTACAATTAAAGGTACTTCTCGAGGCAAAACATTTATTTTCATGCATTTATGTAGTAAAATCATTTTTGTACTAAAAATTCGTTTAATGAAATAAGGAGACATGTATTTGTCTATGAAGGAACGTCCGGCTCCATGTAGACCGGTCATGCACAGTTAAGCATGCTTCCTGAGGCAAATACATCGGTCCCTGTGATTTTCCAAAAACAAAAAAAAAAAATAATAATAATAACCAAAAAAAAAACTTATGTATGTTGAAGTGTTGAAAGTTGGAAGTTTCTTTGATAATGTTATTCCAATAAAGGTCTTCATCGGGTGACTAAATTATCTTTGATTTCCTTGAAATTTCTTTCGGACCATAAATACATGTTTATTCTTCAATCTGAACGGTTGAAATTTGATTTGAAGATTACATGATTTATAGAAGAGAGTAGGACTGTGGGTCATGATGCTGGACACAGCTTCTCTATGTTCAATGTTGATCAATGTGCTAATCGGATTATGCCAAAAATTCGGATCAATCTGAAATTTTTAATGATAACTCCAGCCTTGATAATGCTCAATGTGAACGGTTATGATTGAGCCTCAAGTCCATTAATTACCAAAATAAAATCGCAAATCAAACATGAAATTCATTAATGATTGTCATTACACCATATTCAAATTCTAGCTTATGATCAAATAGTCAAAAGAGTTTCAATCCTTTTGAAATTTTTTTAATATGATCAAGGCATTCTGATCTTCAATATGAATGGTCACGATTGAATTCTAAGTTCATATGTCTATTATAAACAATTCAGACATCTAGAAGCAGAATTTGCCGAAATTCCTGCCCTGCTACCTCATCATCAAATCAACCATCACCATATCAAATCATATACAATTTTAGTGAAAATTTTTACAATCATTTATAAGGTCCTTATCTCTAAAATGAACGGTGGAGATTGGAATTTGAGCTCATTTGATTATCATAAAAATTTGATATCAAAGACCTTGTTTGTCTAATTCCCTGTTCGCCCATGGTGCTATCAAGTGGATGAATGACTTATAAAATCATTCCAAATGTGGCTAAAAATATTGACAAATATAAGACCCTCATTCAAAAACGAATAATAACAAAAACAAAAAAACAAAAACAAAACAAGAAAAAATCAATCATGATTTTCAATTTTCCAATTATTCTATTAAAAAAACAAAGACGCATGAGAAAAAGAAAAAGCTAAGGCTTATTCAAAATCAAATGTCCATGATCAATGTTTTTAAAAATCAATTGTTAAATCATTAACGAACGAGACAAGCAAACGAAGAAAACAAACTAGGAAAGCAAAGAAAGAAAGAAGGCTCTTTAATGCCCAGTAAATTTCAACAATGATTCTTTTGCTTCCTTCAACTCATCAAGCCATTTTGTGAAAATAGCCATAAGAGGAGTATCTAAGTTCTCTTCTTGATTCTCAGCAAGCTGTGTCTTGGCCTCATCCAATACAACTTGAAGATTCGCATGTGTAGGCTCGGAAGCTTCAAATAGGTCCGTTGAATCCGCTATCTTTTCACCCAAAGTCTTCATTGTGCCTTGAATCTCACAAAGTTCGACTGAAGTTGACGCTCCCTTTTAGCAAGTTTCGATACTCCTCCTTGTTCGCATTTATGTCATTGGTCCAGTCTGTCCTGAGATTGTTAAGATGCTCAAGTGCCAAAGTTCTTTCGTGTATGCATGCCTTGTCTCGTTAACTACGGATGCAAGCTTGAACATTAGGATCCTCCTGAGGCTTCTTTAGCATAGGGATGCACATCGAGCGATTTTCTCTATGAAAGGCTCTAGGTCGGGTCAAATCAATGTTGAAAAGGTTCAAAAAAAGTAATTTTGACTCCTTCACTTTGTTGATGATGACTTGGTAGTTGTGATAGTCGAGGGACTTAATATTGTTGATCATCTCGTCTCGCAGGCGTAAAACTACATTAGGTATATTCTTTAAACCTACAAAGAGAATATACAAATAAATTTTGGCCTTTGATAAAAACAAATAAAAAAATAATAAAAAAATAAAAATGAGAATAAGAATAAAAAAACCTTGGTCTTGTTCAGGGCAAATTTGTAACCCTGACGTCGGCATTAGAGCCAGTCACTTTCCAATTCCTCGGTGGGAGTATGAATGTCCTTAGCAATTTCTTGACGAGCTAAAAAAAGGAAGAAGAAGAAATAATATATATATATATATATATATATATATATATATATATATATATATATATATATATATATATATATATATATCACGTGATTAGCACACAAAAGAAAAAATAAATAAATAAATAATTCCTTCATTCTCGCATTCTTTCGGAGGTGTGGTGTCAACATTGAGCGTTACCACTATCATGAGGCATGTTGTCAATGTTAGCATTTTTGCTATCGCAAGGTACACTCTCAACATGAGTATTCCCGCCATCACTCTCCATTGAAGAGGGGCATCTCTTATAAAAACTTCTTTGAAAAGAGTTTGACTAAGAGATGAAATACTTTCATCCTCTTGAAACGCTAAGAAAAAAAAAAAATCGTTATGTGATGAAAAGAAAAGGAAAATAAAAAAAATATATATAAATAAATAATATATATATATATATATTAAAAAAACCTTCTTGGATTATTGGCAGGGGTTCTGTAGGGAGCTCATTTTTCCAAGGCAACTGGTGCATCCCTAACATAAAGAATATTTAAAAATAAATAAGGGGCAAAAAGAAAATAATAATAAGAAAAAAAAGGAGGGAAAATTTTGAAGCATGATTGTCTCCCTCATTGAAATATAATATATGATTTCTCATCTCTATGCATGGATACATGAATTAGATAAATATTGGATTTATGCTATCATTATGTTTACATAAATGCTTGGTGGACACCATTGTGGGTTTCTATGTCATTCAAATGCATGATGCATGCTCGCCATGTTACATGTGCATATGATTCAAATCATATAATGAGTCGGGGATAAAATAGGGTATATAGGTTTATTCATATTTTTAGAAAATATTTTGCTTTGTTGGAACCCAAACCCCCACAGTTATTGGAAAATTATGAATAAATGATGATGAGAAGTGAAAAGAAAATGTTTGGGAGAATTTGCATAAAAAATAAATAAAAAAAGAGTGGGGCTTTGTTTCAAAATTTATGGAGAAATGTGAAAAAGAAAAATAATAAAAAAAATATATTTAAGGACATGCATGCAAAATTGTGAACACATGTGAAAATATGAAAGTTAGAGGGTTTAATTGCAAAAACCATGAAGAATATGAAAATATGAAAGTTTTGGGGTTATTTGCAAATTTTGAAGAAAATAAAAAGGTTAGAGAGCCTAGGTGGCATATTTTTATAACTCTTAGAAATTCAAAAGGGTTAAGGTGCAAAAAATGATATGAGGGCAATACCTTCTGATGGATTAGGAAGAGCTTCTTCAATCTCCATATTTTACTCTACTCCAATGTTGTCTTTCATCCCAACATGGTCGCCTACTCCAATGTTTTCTCCGTGCCGACACTTAAATCTTGTGCGTTTACTTGATCTAGATATAAGATGTCAGTCGAGTTCATTAAAAGACCCATAGATGAAAAAGAAGGAGAAAAGAAATATTTAACTACCATGGGAGCTCGTATGCGTCTCTAGATCAATGGGGGAACATCATCAATTCTTGGAGGACTTTAAATAGCCCTAACATTGTCTAGTGAGGGTGTCATGAATTTGTATCCCTATATTGAAAATAGACTTTGAGTCAAAATTTGGACTTTGAGTCAAATAAAAAAGTGTGAAGTTACAAAGTTTGACCTTGAGTCAAAATTTGGACTTTGAGTCAAATAAAAAGTGTGAAAACTATAAAGTTTGATTTTGAATTAAAAACTCACAAAAACAAAAAAACAAAAAACAAAAACAAAACAAAACATTCAAGGATTCGAATCGATTCAGGAGTTTTTGATCAGATTTTTTTAAAAGAAAATCATGGAAAAATTAAATTGATTTAAATTAAAAATTTAAGTTAAATTTAGAGAAAAGAGCGTAAAGGGAAAAGGAAAAAAATTCTAAAATAAATTGTTTTAAAGGAACAATAATAAAGAGAACTGATTTTTCTTTTGTTTTTATATATATATAAATAATAATAGGAAAATGAATAAACTAATAAGTGAATAAATAAAGTTGGCATACCTTGAGTTCTTTTGTCGCTTTGATGGGACAGTTTGGGTCAGCAGATAAGATCGGTGTCGTCGATGAATATACTTTCATTGATAA
>NC_052489.1:12940176-12991636 GCF_009730915.1 Dioscorea cayenensis subsp. rotundata
TATGAGCGATGATGATGATGAACCCGCGCTTTTACCATTACTGACAAAGGGCGTGGAAAGCGTAGATCTTCCAGTCATACGGCGAAGACACACCAGAAGAAAGATGTGTTTTCAAGGCTCAGACGAGGAAAGTCCAAATTCCAAAACAAAAGGCCCGGATTTTGTGTCATTCGAGAACAAAATATAATCAAATGAAAGGTACCTTCATTTAACTCCATTTGAACCTCTTAACCGGGTGAAGAAAAACGCATACCACCGCTGACACCTGGTCCGCCCAGTCGAGCGAAAGCCAGGTTGGTGAGACCTCCAGAGTCCTACTATCACTGGGAGTGCGTACGGTCGAGAACACCGTAGCGCAAAACTTATAGCACAACATCGAAGCGCGACCGCGATGAAAATAAAGGCCAAGAATTTTGCTCGAAGAAGAAGCGATTGATTTTCACAAAGTGCGAGAAGAGATTGGTAGTTTGACCGTGTTTACCTCCTACAAGAAATCAACCAAGGATTAATCGGTCTAGATTTCAATGGAGAAGGAAAATGAAAGAATGAAGAAAATGTTCCGATACAAGTAATAGGAAAGTACACACACTTCAAGCCGGAGTGGTTACTGCAGAAGCTACAGGAAGATCATGACCAACATGAGCACAACCGCCGCTAATACGAGATCTGCGGAAAGGCGTGAGACTCACACGAATGGAGAAGAAGGTTCCAGATCATGTGGCACCAAGCCCTAAGGAAGCGAGGGATAGGGCTAGCTCACAGCTCAATTACTCCATGTACCAAGGAAACACAAAAGAAGTACAGCGCTTAAATGAAGATGAAGAGGAGACACCCTCTCGCTTTTGTTCCTCAGAGCGACAGTCATGCAGTACTAAATATCTAAAGAATCACGACAACATGACAATGTTGATGGGGTCGATGTTACAAATGCGTAAACAAATTAAAGACTCGTGGAGACGCACCCGAGAAAATGTGGAAGATCGAGGAGTCCAGCACGCCGTAGAGAAGCCTTTAGGCCCAGTTGATCAAGTAACTCCATGGTTCGACGAGAATGTGCAAGAGGCTCCAGGGAGTCCAACACCCCATCCAAAGGGAAACCTCTCAAGCCCTCAGAGAACATGGGAAAGCTCTTTTGTTTCCCATCTTCGTGGACCACATGCCTGTAATGACCTGGGAAGAGATACTGATGAATGGTAGTTGTCAAGGGTCTAAAATCAAGCCAAGGAAATTGATGACAGAGGACGGAATGGAGACAAGCCTTATCACGCTTACCACGACCCAGTGCTACACTAAGGGATACTAATGTCTCCATTCAAGCAGCATCTGGGATTGACAATCGACCAACACTTGGCTCATATTTTGTCCTGCGGCTTGTGGAGAAAGCAAATGTGAAGCCATCACCTCCTCGAGACGCTTCTCTACGCAAGTCTTGCAGCAGCATTTTGAATGGTATGCCAACTGCGCACGCCAGCCGATCGTCAAACATGGCACGCAAGTTAAAGACGCATTTCGGTATATTATGCAACCGCACCCAGTCGATTCAAACATGGCATAAGTGACAAAATCACAATTGCTGACCTCGTGAGCCGCCCTCCAAACAAAGATGAAAAGTGAGTCGATTACATTGTACGAGATGGAGGAACTGAAGCATTAAATGTGAACAGCCACTTTCGATCACCGATGACGCTGTGGGTTTATTACTCGGGGAGCGATTGATAGTGAATGTCGCGCTTTCTTGAGCACATCTAGCGTCACTACATTCCAAGGCTTAATTTCACAAGCTAAAAATTGGAAAGGACCAGCCCGAAGGGTGTTGTTTAATTTTCAGTACTCACTTCAAGGAGTGATAGAGACAATCTAAAGATATAGAAAGCGCCAGCACACTCTGCTACCACGCTTCAATATTAAAGATGGGGAAAGGCGTAGCGGAGTCCCATAAGCACCGGAACGACTAAGTTACCTAGCTTAGGTGATCACTGGACACGAATCAAGACCCACTTTCTTCCCTGAAAGATACAGGATAGACCAGAAGCATTCCTTTTAGGAAGAGATGGTGCAAGAAATTTTGCAAGATGCTAAGAGAGAAAGGTACACGCAGCTCCCCGAATGCAAAAGGTCACGAAGAAGCGAAAAGCATGAGGCAGATCATCCCACAGCCACATCATAGGGTGTTGGGACATACAATAGATTGTTATGTTTTCAAGGGCCCAGGTGTGACGACAATACCAAGAGGGCAATCACGCTCCTCGAAAGAATGTCTTGTCCAAGCTTGACCAAAGTGAACATACGACGATAACAAAGTGATATTTACATCGATAGAAGATGACAAACCTTGTGCTGTTCCAAAAGAGTTATGGGAAGTATTTATATCCAAAAGATCAATGGAGATGTTGAAGAAGTCAGTCGATCTCGCCGGGGGATCGTAGTGGAACGCCTCAAAGAACCCATGCAAAGGTCACCGCATGCAAAACAGCAAACAGAAGAAGAAACAGAAAGAAAACAAAAAGCGTGAACAATCAAAGCGCAAAAATTCATTATCGAGGAGTATAAGAGACCCTTGAAGGAATATGAGCGAAGAAAAAGGGTTCTCGATTATCCTCGAGATTATTTTCTCAAGAGTCGAGGCAGTTACTCGTGGAATTAACTCGAGAAAATTGAAAATGAAGAAGATGTGCAAATGGAGATCTTGCAGGTTATTTCGTGAGGAACCTCTATATAACCCGCAAGATGGATGATGAATATGATAGCCTCCCGAGCTAGAAGAGTCATGATGTATCACATCCGTCTCTATGCCGCAGAAGTAGCTAGCAGGAAAGAAGATATCATTCAGGGAGAGAGTAAAGAGGTGAACGCAAGCTCTGGAGCCCCTACCCACAGTAAAGTCCAAAGAACTATGATTACACCTCAAGACCGATGAAAAATATAAGGTCTTGAAGAAAATCATACCCTCAAGACATCTCCTCGTCACTAAAGGGTGATAGAGGAGTAAGCTAATAGGCTACTGGCGCTGTAGCTATATTAAAAGATGTCGAGTGGGACGAATCGACATACCTCCGTAATCATTAGGGATAAAATTTTATCTCGCAGGCTGGATTCTCCTACCCCCGCCAAAGCAACAAATGCTAAAGAAAGATTTATCAGATGAGAGAAAAGGAAAGAGTCTTTTGATCAAGGCATAGAAAACGGATTGGATTTGCGCCAAAACCCAAAAAGGTCGACATTCGATGCATCTGATAGTTATATAAACCATCGCTAATATCACCGCGCTTTATAGGACACACCCATAGAAGAAATCAAGCTCTCCAAAAATGGTTACAAGCGACAGAGTTTCTCCGGGAATTTGACACTCCTAGAAGACTACTTTGAAGAAAGAGGTGAATGGTACGCCATAGTTGCTCATGATAATTCGTAAGATGAGCTCAACTCGAGGAGGAAGATGAGGCACCACAACCGGTGCATCAAATGCGCATTTCCCGAATCGAGGAAAACACGCCAACCAAGACAGTTCCCGAGCCCAAATAATCGAGATAAAGGGAAGATAATTGAAGAAGAGAATGTTTCCACCTCCTCGAAAAAGATAAACTATAATATTTTGGCACATTTGAAGAAGGTCCCAAAGACTCCTCAAAGATATAGAATGCATTGATGATCTTAGTGAATGGGTCGTGGAGTCTTTAATATATGCCCTAAAATCTTGAGGAAACATCGTAGCATACTTACATCGAGGTCAACATAAAAGAAGCCCTATATGCGATCTCAAACATCTTCAGTGGTCTTCGCATGAGGAGGACCCATTACTTGGGACTCATAGTGCACACTGCACACCACTATATGTGATGGATTTTGTGATGGAGCAGATCAACCGGTTTTGATTGATCCAAGGTCTTCTTTGAATTTAATGACCCTCAACACTCTTCGAAAGCATTAGTTCTTGAAGTATGCCACTTGTCTTAGGAGAAGACTACATTATCCAGTAGCTTCAATCAAATGCAGACCAAAAAGGCATTGGATCGATCACTCTTCCCTTTTAAATTTGGAAAATATCATCTAACTTGAAATTTCATGTAATTGACGTCGACAAGCTTCCTATAAAGCCCTCTTTAGGAAGGCCATGGATTCATGAAAACCAGCGGTTCCTTCACAGTGCATCAATGCGCAAAGTATTTGGTGGATAGGGTAGAGTTCGAATTGATGGAGAGATCCAACCCTTTGGCATCCATGAAATACACTATGAGGATGCGAGGTATTATTTTAACACATCCAAATCAAATCAAAGGGGGCAAAATTGCCATGCTCAGTAAGAAGAGTCTTTGATGAAGAAGATCAAAACTACTCCTGTGCTCCAGAAAAGAGAACTAGCGCTACCTCACTTTGGTAATGACACTAAGTAATCGAAGATGAGAGTACGATATATACCAAAGTAAGGGTCAAGTTAAAGATCCGCTTACAGAGAATGCATTATATATCACTGAGGATTCCTAATGGACTATATAAGTCCTGAGATGATTTGAATATAAATACAAAGGAGCATCTAAAAGACATTTTACGTGCTAGCTCGGCATAAGGAGAGAGACATTCTTTTTACAAGGACAAGAGCAAGAAGACCTAAATGATGATATCATAAATATTGATAGAAGATGATGAAGCTTCAACCCATAAACTTCCCAATCCAAGATCTCGGCATAAGCTCGGATGATAGTTGAGAGATTTGGAAGCAAAAACTGGCGTGGTCGAGGAAGTCGTATCGAGCTACGCCGATTATGGAACTCCGCACATATGGATAAGAGAGAGAAGGTATTCGAGGTTTCCAAGTAATCACATGTTTCATGGTAACCTTTCCATGAAGAAGAAGAGGAAATAAAGATGAAGAATGCACCACCTCAAAACTAGAAGACGGGGGTAAGCAACAATTGGTGAGTTATTGAAATCGACTTGGGAAGCCGATGATGACCCAAGACCGACTCTTAAGCTGCGCAATTGTCAAAAAGAAGAAAAGCATCATTCAAGGCTCTCTTTGAAGGAGAGAATATTGATTGCTTTGTTTGGAACTATAATGAAACTACCGGGATTGGATGATGAGGTAGTCGTGGCATGACCGCCATTGATCCTATCATACCCACCAAACAAACAAACCATGGAAGATGAAGTTTGACCCTAGGTGATAGAAGAAACAAAAAGTCGATTGAAAGCAAACTTTATCAGAGAAAAGAAGTACCCTGATTGGATAGCTAGCATAGTCCCCGTGAAAAAGAAGAATGGGCAAAGCACGCAGATATGTGTAGATTTCAAAGACCCGAATAAGGGCATGTCCCAAGGATGATTTTCCCTTCCAAAAGAATGGAGATCATGATTGACAACACCTCCGGTACGAGATGTTCTCCTTTATGGATGAATATTCGGATACAAACGCAAATTAAAATGCATCCGGATGATCGGGAAAAGAATACCGCTCGAACACCCATGGGCATCTATTGTTATAGGGTAATGTCGCTCGGACTAAAGAACGCAGGAGCAAATATATCAAAAGAGATATGACAAGAATATTTGATGATTTAATTCACAAAGTTGTCGAATGCTATGTAGACAACTGCGGTGGTTAAAACAAATTCCAAAGACAAGCATCTTGATGATTTGAGGACGCCTTTGCATGCCTCGGATAATACAAGTTGAAAATGAATCCATGAAGGTGCTTTGAAGTCCTATCCGGGAAATTCCTAGGCTTCATCGTAGGTACCGTGGGAAATAGAGATAGATCCTCACAGATAAAGGTAACTCGAAATGCCATCTCCTCGACATTGAAGCAGCTAGTCTCCTTCCATGTATGCTAGCATATATCGAGATTTATCTCCAACCTCCTCGAAGATGCAAGCCCTTATCTAAAGTGGTCAAGAAAAATGCTCCTTTCAAATGGGATGATGAATGTCAGAGAGCATTTGAAGACATTAAACGTACTCTACAACCACGATTGATGTGAGCCCTCGATTCATGGAAAGCCTCGATCTGTATGTAACGCTCACGATTGAAGTGGGTCTTTGGGAGCCATGCTGGCTCGAATCAATGAAGAAGGCAAAGAAAGCAGTTATATTACCTTAGGGCAGATGTTGGTAGGAGTCGAGAGTTAGTACACACCAATTGAAAAGCATTGTCCTAGCTTTTGTGTTTGTAGTCAAGAAGTTGAGATATTACTTTGCGCAGCGACAAAAAGTAATACTTATATCAAAAATAGATCCACTCAAATACTACGATGATTGCGGGCCGCTAGCTTACGGTGAAGACTAGCAAATGGCCATTGATTCCGGCGGAATTTGACATAACATATACCCTGTATACTATAAAGGGCTAGCTCGCGCACTTTCTAGCAAAGACATCCTCTCCCTCGATGATTCACCACTTAATCTTAATCTCGATGAAGAGACATTAATGGTGGAAGAAGTAGAGGTGGCGGCTATACCTGATGGAGCGTCATCTATAAAAATCGGCACTTATGTTCCAATTTCCACAAATTGAAAGCTGGGATAGGGACCCGTGTACGTCACACCCGGAAGTAGGGATCCTCGGATATGCTCTCTCCCATAGAGCCATGCACAAACAATGAGGCGTAATATGAAGCCTCTTATAGCTGGTTTGGAATTGGTAATTAAAATGGGGATCCAAGAATACACATATTTGGAGACTCACAACTCATTATCAAGCAACCTCGAAGGAGATCTACAAGATATACAAACCTAAACTTCTTAAATATTATAAGAAGGTCAAAAATCTGATAAAGAAAGTCTCCCAAGTGCAATTGAGGAGGGTTTCAAGATCAGAAAATGGAGAAGTCGACTTTTTGGGCGAAAGTAGCAAAGGAGTCGAGCGAATCCAAATTATGAAGAAATCCATATAATCATAAGAAATAGAAGACCCATTAGTATGATCCCCAACGAAGTCGAAGAGGAAAGTGTCTGAGGCAATCACGGAAGTCTTCACTCTCGAAATTACAAAGGAAGATTGGAAGCAAACTGCTCATAGAATATTTGAAATATGATAAACTCTGCTGGGATAAATTAAAAGGTCTTCGATAAAGCGAAGAGTCCTAAGATTCATCCTCATAAATGATATATTATACCGCATGTCATGTGATCAATCTGCCTCGCGGTGCCTCTCATGTAAGAAGCCCAAGAAGTTATGCATGATGTGCATTTTTGGGATATATGAAAAGCACTAATCCGGACCCAAGATGCGACTCAAGATCAAGCGCTTTGGGGTACTCATCGACAACCATGGTTGGAGATTACATCAATTATGCTAGAAAGTGTCATCTATGTCGATACATGGAGATTTTTATTCATCAACATCCAAATGTTTTACACCCCACGCCTCCTTATGGCCTTTTTGAGATATGGGGAACATATGTAATCGGGTCCCTATCGAACCACCATCATCTTTTGGGACATCAATTCATATTAGTCGAAAAGATTACTTCTCCCGATGGGGCGTAAGCAATCCCTTACCGATAGAAGTCAAGACCGAGAATATCCTCAAATTCTTCGTGGAAAAACATCTTATATAGATTTGGAGCTCCAAGGAGAATTATTTCTGCATAACGGCCCCGCTTTTAGAAGCTTCAAGGTCGGGAGATTTTGCGCAGATCATAAAATAGATTGAGATATACCTCCATCTATAACGCTAGAGCAAATGGATTGCGTGAAGCATTCAACAAAACTCTCACAAAGTTGTTGAAGAAAGCAGTGTCCAAAAACAAGAGGGATTGGCATGAAAGACTCCCGGAGATGCTATGGGCATATCGCATTACCTATAGGACTCCGACACAGTGCACGCCTATATTCTTTTGGTGTTTGGAACTCAAGTCGCCTTTACCTCTCGAAATCCGTATAACCTCCCTAAGAATGGCATTGCAAAAATGAAATTTCTAATGAAGATAATGTTCAAACTCGACTGGATGAGTTGGACCCTCTAGATAAAAAATTAGGTGCAACAAAAATCAAGTCTACAAAGCACAAATGTCTCAAGCATACAACAAGATGGCTCATTTTTCGGACTTTTACCAAAGGAGAGATGGTCCTTGTCCGTGAAGACCCATCATTGGCAACAAAAAGGTCAGGGGCAAATTAAAGAAAATTGGGAAGGCCCTTATGTTCGGAGATCGTCTCACGAGCGAGGTGCATATCAACTTATTGATGCCAATGGAGAAAGACCGATGCCACCCATCAATGGTCGTTTCTTGAAGAAATATTATGTTTAATGTAAAAAATGTTTTCCTATGACGGAACGTCTAGTCCCTCACAAGGGTTGACTAGTCATGTACAATTAAAGGTACTTCTCGAGGCAAAACATTTATTTTCATGCATTTATGTAGTAAAATCATTTTTGTACTAAAAATTCGCTTAATGAAATAAGGAGACATGTATTTGTCTATGAAGGAACGTCTGCTCCATGTGAGACCGTCATGCACGCTAAGCATGCTTCCCGAGGGCAAAATACATCGGTCCCTCGTGATTTTCCAAAAACAAATAATAATAATAACCAAAAAAAAAACTTATGTATGTTGAAGTGTTGAAAGTTGGAAGTTTCTTTGATAATGTTATTCCAATAAAGGTCTTCATCGGGTGACTAAATTATCTTTGATTTCCTTGAAATTTCTTTCGGACCATAAATACATGTTTATTCTTCAATCTGAACGGTTGAAATTTGATTTGAAGATTACATGATTTATAGAAGAGAGTAGGACTGTGGGTCATGATGCTGGACACAGCTTCTCTATGTTCAATGTTGATCAATGTGCTAATCGGATTATGCCAAAAATTCGGATCAATCTGAAATTTTTAATGATAACTCCAGCCTTGATAATGCTCAATGTGAACGGTTATGATTGAGCCTCAAGTCCATTAATTACCAAAATAAAATCGCAAATCAAACATGAAATTCATTAATGATTGTCATTACACCATATTCAAATTCTAGCTTATGATCAAATAGTCAAAAGAGTTTCAATCCTTTTGAAATTTTTTTAATATGATCAAGGCATTCTGATCTTCAATATGAATGGTCACGATTGAATTCTAAGTTCATATGTCTATTATAAACAATTCAGACATCTAGAAGCGGAATTTCTGCCGAAAATTCTCACACCGCTACCTCATCATCAAATCAACCATCACCATATCAAATCATATACAATTTTAGTGAAAATTTTTACAATCATTTATAAGGTCCTTATCTCTAAAATGAACGGTGGAGATTGGAATTTGAGCTCATTTGATTATCATAAAAATTTGATATCAAAGACCTTGTTTGTCTAATTCCCTGTTCGCCCATGGTGCTATCAAGTGGATGAATGACTTATAAAATCATTCCAAATGTGGCTAAAAATATTGACAAATATAAGACCCTCATTCAAAACGAATAATAACAAAAAAAAACAAAAACAAAACAAAACAAGAAAAAAAAAATCAATCATGATTTCAATTTTCCAATTATTCTATTAAAAACAAAGACGCATGAGAAAAGAAAAAAAAAAGCTAAGGCTTATTCAAATCAAATGTCCATGATCAATGTTTTAAAATCAATTGTTAAATCATTAACGAACGAGACAAGCAAACGAAGAAAACAAACTAGGAAAGCAAAGAAAGAAAGAAGGCTCTTTTAATGCCCATAGAATTTCAACAATGATTCTTTTTGCTTCCTTCAACTCATCAAGCCATTTTGTGAAAAATAGCTATAAGAGGAGTATCTAAGTTCTCTTCTTGATTCTCAGCAAGCTGTGTCTTGGCCTCATCCAATACAACTTGAAGATTCGCATGTGTAGGCTCGGAAGCTTCAAATAGGTCCGTTGAATCCGCTATCTTTTCACCCAAAGTCTTCATTGTGCCTTGAATCTCACAAAGTTCAGCCTGAAGTTGACGTTCCCTTTTAGCAAGTTTCTGATACTCCTCCTTGTTCGCATTTATGTCATTGGTCCAGTCTGTCCTGAGATTGTTAAGATGCTCAAGTGCCAAAGTTCTTTCGTGTATGCATGCCTTGTCTCGTTAACTACGGATGCAAGCTTGAACATTAGGATCCTCTGAGGCTTCTTTAGCATAGGATGCACATCGAGCGATTTTCTCTATGAAAGGCTCTAGACTGGTCAAATCAATGTTGAAAGGTTCAAAAAGTAATTTTGACTCCTTCACTTTGTTGATGATGACTTGGTAGTTGTGATAGTCGAGGGACTTAATATTGTTGATCATCTCGTCTCGCAGGCGTAAAACTACATTAGGTATATTCTTTAAACCTACAAAGAGAATATACAAATAAATTTTGGCCTTTGATAAAAACAAATAAAAATAATAAAAATAAAATGAGAATAAGAATAAAAAAAACCTTGGTCTTGTTCGGGCAAATTTGTAACCCCGACGTCGGCATTAGAGCCGTCACTTTCCAATTCCTCGGTGGGAGTATGAATGTCCTTAGCAATTTCTTGGACGGCTAAAAAAAAGGAAGAAGAAGAAAAATATATATATATATATATATATATATATATATATATATATATATATATATATATATATATATATATATATCACGGTGATTGGCACACAAAGAAAATAAATAAATAAATAATTCCTTCATTCTGCATTGCTGGAGGTGTGGTGTCAACATTGACGTTACCACTATCATGAGGCATGTTGTCAATGTTAGCATTTTTGCTATCGCAAGGTACACTCTCAACATGAGTATTCCCGCCATCACTCTCCATTGAAGAGGGGGCATCTCTTATAAAACTTGCTGAAAGAGTTTGACTAAGAGATGAAATACTTTCATCCTCTTGAAACGCTAAGAAAAAAAAAAAATCGTTATGTGATGAAAAGAAAAGGAAAATAAAAAAAATATATATAAATAAATAATATATATATATATATATTAAAAAAAACCTTCTTGGATTATTGGCGGGTTCTGTGGGAGCTCATTTTCCAAGGCAACTGGTGCATCCCCTAACATAAAGAATATTTAAAAATAAATAAGGGGCAAAAAGAAAATAATAATAAGAAAAAAAAGGAGGGAAAATTTTGAAGCATGATTGTCTCCCTCATTGAAATATAATATATGATTTCTCATCTCTCATGCATGGATACATGAATTAGATAAATATTGGATTTATGCTATCATTATGTTTACATAAATGCTTGGTGGACACCATTGTGGGTTTCATGTCATTCAAATGCATGATGCATGCTCGCCATGTTACATGTGCATATGATTCAAATCATATAATGAGTCAGGGATAAAATAGGTATATAGGTTTATTCATATTTTTTAGAAAATATTTGCTTTGTTGGAACCCAAACCCCCACCCCCCAAAAAAAAAAAGTTATTGGAAAATTAAAAAAAAAATGAATAAATGATGATGAGAAGTGAAAAGAAAATGTTTGGGAGAATTTGCATAAAAAATAAATAAAAAAAGAGTGGGGCTTTGTTTCAAAATTTATGGAGAAATGTGAAAAAGAAAAATAATAAAAAAAATATATTTAAGGACATGCATGCAAAATTGTGAACACATGTGAAAATATGAAAGTTAGAGGGTTTAATTGCAAAAAACCATGAAGAATATGAAAATATGGAAGTTTGGGAGTTATTTGCAAATTTTGAAGAAATAAAAAAGGTTAGAGGGCCTGGTGGCATATTTTTTTATAACTCTTAGAAATTCAAAGGGTTAAGGTGCAAAAATGATATGAGGGCAATACCTTCTGATGGATTAGGAAGAGCTTCTTCAATCTCCATATTTTACTCTACTCCAATGTTGTCTTTCATCCCAACATGGTCGCCTACTCCAATGTTTTCTCCGGCGCCGACACTTAAATCTTGTGCGTTTACTTGATCTAGATATAAGATGTCATCGAGTTCATTAAAGACCCATAGATGAAAAAGAAGGAGAAAGAAATATTTCTTACCATGGGAGCTCATGTGCATCTCTAGATCTAATGGGGGAACATCATCAATTCTTGGAGGACTTTAAATAGCCCTAACATTGTCTAGTGGGGTGTCATGAATTTGTATCCCTATATTGAAAATAGACTTTGAGTCAAAATTTGGACTTTGAGTCAAATAAAAAAGTGTGAAGTTACAAAGTTTGACCTTGAGTCAAAATTTGGACTTTGAGTCAAATAAAAAAAGTGTGAAAAACTATAAAGTTTGATTTTTGAATTAAAAAAACTCAAAAACAAAAAACAAAAAAAACAAAAAAAAAAACAAAAACAAAAACAAAAAAATTCAAGGAAAAAAATTCAGAATCGAAAAAAATTCGGAGTTTTTTTGAAAAATCAGATTTTTTTAAAAAGAAAAATCATGGAAAAAAATTAAATTGAAAAAAATTTAAATTAAAATTTAAGTTAAATTTAAAAAAAAAAGAGAGAAAAGGGCGTAAAGGAAAAGGAAAAATTCCTAAGAATTTTTTTTTTTTTAAATTTGTTTTAAAGGAACAATAATAAAGAAAAAAAAGAACTGATTTTTTCTTTTGTTTTAAAAAAATATATATAAATAATAATAGGAAAATGAATAAACTAATAAGTGAATAAATAAAGTTGGCATACCTTCAGTTCTTTGTCGCTTTGATGGGACAGCTGGGTCAACAGTAAGATCAGTGTCGTCAATGAATATACTTTCATTGATAAATCTGTGGCCCTTCGAAGATTGCCTTGCTCCCTATTAATGGTTCTCTTGTTTTTGAAGTCATCTTGGATCAACAATGAATGTTTCTGTTGGAAAAAAGCTTTAACAGTCCTTAACCATTTCTGTGCATAAACAAGTATAAGTCTCCCTTCTCTGTCATGCACAGGAATGTAGAATGAACTAGACGTCTTCTGCCGAGAAAGATGAACCCCATACCCCGCAAGAATCCCCAGAGAAGAAGCTCTCCTAGGAACATCAATGTACGCCGGAGTACGCTGATCGTATCCAAATAGACGGCCAAATCGATGCGGATTATAAGGTTCTGCAAAAAAATCTCCTGCACACAGAAGCGGAAGAACTCCACAACAAAGATTCATCACATATTCCATGGTATATGAATCCAGTATGTTGGGTCCAGTCGGGTATCTGGAATCTCGTACCACCTCGTCATTATGATGCATGAACGAGAAAGGGCGAGATATAAAATTGCTTTCACATCGGATAAAGTTCCTTACATATATAGGATTGACAAACGGAGTTGCGGTGGAATTCATAAATTGCAACATCTTGGGTATTCTCAGCAACCTAGGGATACTTAAGGTATTGTCATCTATTCTCCTTTTGAGATATATGCTCCAAAAATAATAACCCGCCCAAGAATACAAGAAATGAACAGGGAACATTGTGGTAGAGAATCCGGGCCCTCTTCTGTGTTTAGCTATGGCATTTAAGGCTAAGTATAAGCGTGCTAGCACTACAGGGGCAAAAGCTACTCTCCTCCCGTGTGCGATGTTGCATGCCATCATAAAAACTCCTGGTCTAATTACCTTGCGATCATCCGGCATAATAAAAAAGCAAATCCACAATGTTATGAAAGCAACTAAATCTGCCTTGAAAACAAGCTTTGGAGGGGGATTAGACGCCGACCTATAACAGGAGCTATGTCTTGATCTCCTAAAGAACTCCACCCAATCCTCAAAGAATACATCTTCGTCGACGCTTTGTCTTGAGAGCCATTGAAAGATGTTGAAAAGATTTCTTAAAATAGAAAGTTCAGGGTCATATCTTCGCCAGATTGTGTCATTAGGAGGTATGACTTCATCATATATGTCTCCAGTGATTGGAAGTCCTCCCAATTCCTTGATGTCCTATAATGAAATCCCAACTTCTCCGTGCAAGAGGTGGAAAGTGTTAGTGTCGGGACACCATAGTTCTACTAACGCTTTATAAAAGTTCATGTCAAAATCATAGCGGCCGACTGAAGCCACAATCCCGCCCATCAATTCTGCTTCAGATAACTTGTTGGAGTAGTTATTGACTATGAATTTGGCCCACTCTGCATAATATGAAAGATCAATTAAACTATTTTGGATATGCTCCCTACCCTTCCATCCGGGGCGGTGATTGATGATCCTAGATCCAAAGGTTTCGAATGTCTTCAAATCTTTTACTTCTCCTTCAGGTTTCAAGCAAATTGCATCCGTTAGCCCGTCCTCAAACCAACGGTTTGTGGATAATTTGGCAACAGCCATACGTTTAGATAGCGTTTTACCCACTCCGAGTGCTCTTCTCTTTCATATATGATTGTTGGTTCGGCTTCAGAGTCAAAAATAGGAGTGTGGCGCATGAAAGCTAGACCTTGGGGAACCTCATTGTAATTTTGGGTTATATCCCAAAAAAGTTGAGAAGTATTGGCCATAACAAAAGAAAGGGTTAAGGGTTCCTACTTCTCTCACTTAAACTCACCAAAGAGAATTTCGTGAGAAAAGTAGGAAGGGGGCATTTGTTTATATATAAATAATATAATGCATGTCCTAATAAAATTCAATGTCCTAATGGAAACCAAATTCTAATTTAATGTAAATTCTAATATATCCTAATCATAGATATATTTAGAATTAAAATTTAAATGTTCCAATCTTAATCTTAATTGATTATTTGGTTGTCTTGGACTAGAATGCAAATTCCACGGTAAATAGAAAATGCAAATTACAAAATTACCCCTGAGAACATATCTCGAGGCATAAATGCAAAATTACAAAAAAAATTCCTGAGAAACTTATCTCGAAGCATAAATGCAAATTACGGAATTGCCCTTGAAAACACATATCTTGAGGCAATCTCGAAATCTTAGGGTAGCCTGAATACAAATCCCGAGCCGATCCTAAATTTATATCGCATGAGAACTGATCTCAAGGCAAACAGAGAAAGTGCAAATCTCGAAACGGCCAAACACCTATCCCGAGGCAGGTTGGGTTAATTAAATTTAAAAAAAAATTATTAAAAAAATTAATTAATTAAATTTTCAAAATTTTAAATTTGAAATTTGAAATAATAAAAAAATAATAAAATAATAAAATAAAATAATAAAATAAATATGAAAATTGAAACTCGAAATTAATTAAAATTTAAATTGAAAATTTGAAATTAATTAGGTTTTAAATCGGATTTTATTCGTGATTTGTCGTGATTTGGTGGAAGTGGTTAGGATTGAGGATAAGGACAAAGCAAAAGTCCTTTAAAAAGAGACAAGAGGAACAGAACAGAGGGGATAAAAAAAACAGAGAAATAAAAAAAGGAACAAGCAAAGAAGACAGAGAAGACGGTGCATATCGCTCTCCTTCTCCCGGTATTCATAGATATATGTGTTTATATAAGAAAAAATTTCGTTGCGTTGCTTGCCGTGTCGTCACTACCGCTTCCGCTGCTCGTCGCCTCGGCATACTTGAATGGCTGAGATAATGCCGCCAAGCATGCTGCTACGGTCGCTCACCGCCGTTTGTTGTTCACCGCCGCCGCTGCCCACCGTTGCTGCTTGAATGGTTGAAATAATGCCACCAAGAAAGCTTGAGTGGTTGAAGTCTCTCAGAATCATCTGCGTTCGTTTCCAATGCCTATCAAAGTCCACGATCACGTACGGGCTGGACGTCCCGTAACATCTTTGGGCAAGAGTTTCTTCGCCAGAATATTGAGGATGGTCAAAGAAGCATTAATGTTTGCTGCATGTGGAGCTCCTCCATTAAACCTTGTCCAACCCATCTAAAGCAGGCGCCTGCAAGCATCAACAGAATGTTGTTTGCAAGGAAAACTAAGAATGATGATGCTAATAATGATGATGATGTTGAAGATGAAGCTCATGATGATGAAGATAATGGTGCTAATGATGGTAATGATGCTGCTGATGATGATGCTAATGATGGTAATGATGCTGATGCTAATGATGCTGATAATGGTGATGCTGATGATGATGCCGATGTTGATGATGGTAATGAGGCTGATGATGGTGATGCCAATGATGATGATGATGGATGATGCTGATGATGATGCTAATGATAATGATGATGTTATCTTATTCTGTGTGGCTTAGACACTATGGTTGAATATTCACTTGGTCTAAATGAAAATAGAGATTTTTCTTTTATTTATTGCATGGATTTCTAAAAAAAAATCGTTGGCTAAAAAAAAAACAATATAAATAAAAAAAAATGAGAAGCATGCGCTAGGTATTAAAAAAATGAGAAAAACCACCAGTGGAAGTCACAACACTACCTGTGCTTGGTGGTTGTTGAAGCAGTGAAATTGAAATTGAAATTGTGTTGTAGATTATCCCATGCCCTCCATTCTGTTGAAAGCCTTTCTGGTGGAATGTTGTCATTTCTATTAATTTGGTGTTGAGAAAAAACCACCGATGGAAGTCACAACACTAAGCTCCACATACAATTCTATAACTTGAACATCATGAAATGCTTGATGGCAACTGAACATCATTTGAACATCTCGGTCATTATGTAATTTGAAAGACCGATAGTAGATCTTACCTTGACTTGAGGAAATAGGCATACGATATTTGATGTGTGTAATTATTTGATCATCTGTAATTTCTATATTTTCATTAATAGTTCTCTTTAAATTGGCTAAAGAGATATCATTTTCTATATGAAAACAAGAATGATCATCAGATGAAGATATTGCCGTCTCCTCACTTGTAGTGATTGAACCATTATAGTAAAACCAAAGCAAGTGATTTTTTTCTACTGCTGTAGAAAAATGAAAAAAAGTGTGAGTGGACCGTTAAGTTAAAAAAATATTAAAAAAATATAAAAATGTATATTTCCATAAATACTTATAGGAATACGTAATTCGTAAATAATTAAAAAAATGTTTTAATAAAAAGCAGAGGAAGCTTATATGAAAGTCAACTAGTTAACACGGATAGAAAAAACATACCTGAGTCCATTGATCAAAATTGAGTAATTAGCAACCGTAGTAGAAGCTTATTCTTTCGTCAAGAGTTCCTACGGGCCTTGGTCGGTGTTCCTCTCGACCAAGGTTGTCTCCTTCGTTCAGTATAACAAGAATATGAATTTTGCTAGATTTAATGTAAAAAAATAAAATAACATTGCAAGAAAAATAAAAAAACTACAATGAAAAAAAATTTTAAAAAAAAGAGCTTCTCTCTATATTGATAATTTTTTTTCTTATAGAAATACTTGTGTGTTTTAGAAAAGAAATTTAGAGGGTTTATATAGGCCTCCACCTAACAAATGGATGGCTAAGATCAATTTCATCCAATGGCTCTCATGAATGCGTAGAGTGCTAATCGCCACCAACAATTCATCCCAACAACCCCTTATGATGAAAAAAATATTAAAAATTATTTATTTAAATTATTAACAGACAGTTCTACAATTAGTGAAAGTAAAAAAATAACATAAGTAGAAGTGAGAAAAAAATAAGTTATAAGAAAAAAATTAATGAAAAATTATAAGGGTTTGAATGTAAAATGTTTTTAATTTAAAAACTATCGGGACACGCAGTTCTTAAAAAAATAAAAACTTAATATTAAAAAAATAACGGGCCCTCTGTTTTTTTAAAAAATTAAATTTAAATATTAAAAAACTACAGTGGGACCAGTTGTTTAAAAAAATATAAAATGCGCATTTCCGTAAATAATTACGTAAATACATATTTTAAAAAATAATTTAAAAATAAATAATATTTTAATAAATTAGCCTATTATTTCTCTTTCCATGTCATGTTATGATATGTAGATATCGTGGATCCATAGGATAACAAACATGGTTAAGTTTTTTTGTTTTCTATATATATATATATATATATATATATATATATATATATTTGTGTGGTTGTCACACTCAGAATTGGAGTTGTCTATCACTTTACCTGAACCCATAGTATTTATATATTATATTTTGTTAGTGTATGTATTTTTCTATTATATAACTTTTTGTTAATTCCCATGTCATAGATCTTACATACATAGTAGGGTGATTCCCATATTTACACGGTTGGTTTGTTGACGTCACCAATCGGGCTCAGTGTGTAACGTTACAAATACTACAGAATGAAAAAACGTATATGCATTTAATTTTTAATCCATTTAAAACATGGTAGTAAGATTTATTAAATTATATTATGAGACATTTTACTCAGTTTTAACAATTCTCATTATAAAATAGTCATATATATATTTGTGTGTAAATTTTATTAATAAATTAATCGTATCTTATGATATTTCAATCAAATTTCAGCCAGTTTATTGTATCCAGTCAATTTAGTCACTGATTTTGTATACTAATGTACAAATACAATAAATATTTGTATCTTTCTAAGATTTCTAGATTATCAAAGGATGACATGTATAACTAATTTACTTATTGACTTTTTTATATTCTGGACTTAAATCCACTTTCATTAACAAAATTGCTATGACTTGAATTTTCTCTTTAAACATCATAAATGTAAATCTAGAGCAATGATTGAGCTTGTGTATAAATAAAATCAATAAGAAAACCAAGTTGCCGAATATGGCCTTGCACCTCATAATAGATAGGGATGTCAACGGGGCGGGGATTTACCGGGGGATACATTCCCCGGCCCCGGCCCCGATTTTCCACCCCTATCCCCGACCCCGGCCCCGAATCCGAATACGGGGATTTTTTTTCCCGTCCCCGTCCCCGCGGGGATTTTTCGGTTTCGGGGATTCCCCGACCCCGACTAATAAATTAAATTATTATTATTATTTAATTTAAAATTTATATTATATTATAAAATTCTCATAAATATGAAATTAAATAAAAAAATTGCATTTAAAATATTTTAATTCTTTAACTTAATCCATTTAAATAAACATAATCCATTAACTTAAATAAATAAAATATATTTAAATAGAATATTAAATAAATTTATTAAATATTAAATATTAAATATGTCTATTTTTGTTTAATTTTTTTATTTAGATATTTCATATTTATAATATATATATATATATATATATATATATATATATATATATATATATATATATATATTAAATATTTATTATTTCGGGGCAGGGGCGGGGCGGGAAGGGTATTCCCCGACCCCGACCCCGACCCCGACGGGGAATTTTTTCATGCCCCCGGCCCCGGTCCCGACCCCCGAAAAAATTCCCCGACCCCGGCCCCGACGGGTCGGGGAATCGGGTTCCCCATCGGGGCCGGGGCTCATTGACATCCCTATAATAGAATAATGGATCCACAGCTGCATGTTTGACTTTGTTTAATTTTCATAATGCATAGTGGCTTTGCTTTGCGTAGAAGTGATGGATCAACTCACCAGAGACCATCACACTTTTGGCCTACCTACATTTGTTGCACTGCATGATGTGGAACCCGACAAATAAATAAGGCCAAATCATTGTGGATTTTAGACTTTTTTTATATATGCCATCAATTTTATTTATAGGAACCTTCTATTAGATTTATATAATGTTACTTCTAGAACTTTCTTTGCTCCTTATTTAGTTTAGTTGCAATTTGCAAATAAGGTCAATTGCAATTATAGCAAATTTTAGTGGGTTTAGCTTAACATAAAATTTTTCATTTATTGGGAGTGTAGATTAGTGGAGATTGTTGAGTTTAATCATAGTGTTGTTAGAAATTTATAAGTAATTGTTTATTTAGCAAGAGTAATAGCTCAACAATAGAACACAATTGCTAATATTACATGAACACCAACTAATAATAAAATAAGTTGTCTATTTTTCTTCGTTTTGGCTTTCTCCTATTTTATTTCTTTCTTGTTTACCATTGCTAATGTGCACAAAATTTTAAATTTTTTTAAATTAGCTCGATTATGGACTTGCTTTCTAACAAGTTTTCTAAAATTTTTCTTAATATGTGAAGAAAAATTATTCACATTTAAAGAATTTAAAAAATAAAAAAGAAGAATAATTTAATAATAACCAAGAAAGCAAAAAAAAATGTTGAGTACTATCTAATGATAGTCGTGATCGGGATGAAGAGCAACAAAAAAGTGTACTTAACAATTGAAAAATAAATTTAATTTAGTATTTACTAAAAAGAGAAATTGGCTTAGTTTTACAATTTCGAGAGATTTTTAAGTGTTATAAAAATTTTGAAAAATATATGAATTTCGAATAAGAAAAATGGAAAATATTTTATGTAATTATATCCTTTATTGTAATATTTTCTTATTTCTTTTGTGTATTTGTTTATATTTATTAATTGGTTCCACTTAAGTGTCATTATATTATATTTGTGTATTCAAGAATATGTCTCATCCATGGAATTGTTGAGTTTGATTTCTTTGTTTTAGTGGGAGCTGTCATTATTTGTATGTTTTATAAGGATTGCTCAAATTCTATGTAATATATGCATATTATAGATGTTTATCATTATTCATGATTTATTTATCTCTATATTTTTTTATAAGGGATGAAATGATGATATTCATTCTATTAAATCTATATTGATGTTGTTGTCACATTTTCATATTAGTAGCGCTTGAGTATATGTATATGTAATCTATGCATTCTATCGATGTGTTTGGTTATATAATATTAGTTTGGCTAGGTATATTGTTAAAAAAAAGTATTTATAATTCGCTTATGATAGTTCAAGTTGGCGAATATTGAATTGGTTCATGGACTAATATAATCTAAAAGCAATTAACACTCTAATTGTATGTAACTGAAGTACTTCTTACTAGCTAGTACATATATTGAACTCTTGCATGAGACAAAAAAAAACACAAAACAAAAAACAAAACAAAAAAAAAAAACCAATGTTACATAGCCACTTTCATATGAACGACCTCAGTGACATATTAGTTGTTATGGGTATCCAAATTTCTCATTATAGGATGCGTGGTATTGTTGGTTTATCTCAGAGAGGATATATTGAAAAGGTTCTCAAACGATTTAAGATGCTTGCTTGCTTCCCATGTGCAATGCTAGTTCAAAAAGATGGTAAGTTCTTTCCATTCTATGTTCACAAAATGATAGAGAAAGAGAGAGTTGTGATAAGTGCTTGAATATTCATTTTTTATATAACATTTGTACTACATCTATCATGAAATTTTTTATGTTCAGCACTAAACTAGTACATAATTGCATTTTTGTTTTCTTTTTGTTCACCATGGGGTTTAATTGCATTTCAGGGCCGAAAAAGCATATATGGAGGCGATTTGAGACAGATCAAACCAAAATACAACTTCCAAAACATCATCACGGCATTATCACGGTCGTGGTCTGATCCTACCAATGTGAAAATCCACTGGAAGACATCATAGGAGTCATAACAACCTCAACAACGGTCATTGTATATATAACGCTCATGGTCAATGCATACAACGCCCAGAACCAAACCGTGCCAGGACGGGACTTATGGCCCAAGAAACTAACTTTGATCACAACGGTCTTCACAATGGTTGTTATGACCCCGTGGCGGACTCAAACTATAAATAACCCTAGGTTTTATTATTTTGGGGGGATTCTTTTGTCGAATTTGGTTAGAAGAGCCCGGATTTCTAGAGAGCCGTGCGGCTAGAGACAAAGATCAACTTGATTTCAGTGGATTTCGGTGGATTTCTCAAGAGGGAGTTAACATGTATTGATTGTGGAAGGCGCACAAAGAGATTCTGAGCCGTCTTGACATCCTTGGGATCTTCCCAACCTCAACCATCGGAGAACTATTAGAGAGAGTTAGTTTTAGGATTCTTTATACCTTTCTTGCAGATTTTTAATTCTTTAATCATTATTCATTATCCATAAGAGGGCCCAATTCGAGGGCAATTGTATATCGATGTACATAGGTTTTTTCTTGTGAACATTAACTTCCATAGGCAATATATTTTCATTCTAATTGATTGTAATTCATTGCATGTTTGCTTATTGATTAATGTGTTGATGTTGTAAGGAAGAGATTCCCACTTATTATAACATTCATGCTTTGTTAGATCTATTCATGTGCTAAGAGATTAGGTATTGCTAGATTTCTGAATTAAGACTTGATTATCCTTTTAGTGTAGTTATTGATCCTAAGGCGGACATAGGAGGTTGGGGTGGAAGAGATTCTATCTTAAATTACTAGTGCTTCAGACCTAGTTGCAAAGATATTGGAACCAATAGGCCTCTGAACTCCCTTGGTCCATCACTAGATAACATTGTCATATTCTCTCTTATATCACAAGTAATTGTTAAGGGACCCCCCATACATGTACCCACTCCTTACAATTGCACTTTACAATCCTCAATTGTGCTTTAGTAATTAGTTTTTATAAGTATATTTAAAAATCACCATAGACATTAGGCTATTGATTAAGTGAAAAAGAAGTAATAGAAGCCTCTCGCAGTTCTTTGAGGAAGATGACCCTCATGCTCACCCATGAGATATTACTTGATGACCCTTATACTTGCGATGTTACGCGCACCAAACCATTCACATGGTTTACCCATGCAATCAAGTTGAGATGGGAAAAGGTACCATTTGCTTTTGCAGAATAGCATTTATTGTAGGCTTAAGTTTGTACTCTTCTTGATATTGCATTTTGATTAATTCTTTGTTGAGATACTTGACCAATCCAAGATTGGCTCATTTGAATGTTAAGAAGAAAGTCATGATGTCTTTGTAGGGTACTATGGATTATATGTTGACTTACAAGAAGTCTGATCAACTTCAAGTCCTCGACTATTCTAACTTTGTAGGCTACTAAGATGATAGAAAATCTACTTCCAGTTTATGTTTACGATGATAAGAGGAGCTATTTATTGGAAGAGCACTAAATAGACGATTACAACTATATGTACTATAAACGCAAAGTGTGTTGCTTGTTATAATATTGCTTGTGATGTTATAACTTGATTTATGGCTTTTATATCATTGAGAGCATTTCTAGGCCACTTGTGATATATTGTGATAATATTACTGCTATATACTTTTCTCAAAACAACAAAAGCACTCGTGCTCAAAGCATTTAAATATTAAGTACCAGCTTGCCTCAGAGGAAATTTAAGAACTTCAAACTCAAATTGATCATATTGCTACAATATACATGTTAGAAGATCTACTAACCAAAAGCTTAACTGTCTGTTTATTTCAAAAACATATGACTAACATGCGAATAAATAAGCATTTTGATGTTTAGGGTCCATAGGAGAATGAATATCGCATCTCCTGTTGTATCATTATAATGCCTGAATATAATTTGATATCCATCATAGTTATGTTATATAAAACATGAGCATATTAACATGTATGATATTTTATCCCTATTTGCTAAAATTTTTCTACATGTTGAACGCTTTATGCTTTCTTAGTTTATTAGTTTATATATATTCCCAATTATAACAATTCTCTTCATTTTTTGATAATTGAATAATGTTATTTAATTGACAAACTTTTGGATAATTTGTGGACAAATTTTAATCAATTATTTAAAATTATCTATAGGGTTATTAATAGCATTAATTATGGATATTATTTTGAAATATAACACATGTCCGATATATATTGGGCTTTGACATAGATAGTTTGTTATAGGTTGGGCTATTTATCTAACACCATTGAGAAGTCTCCGATAGTTGCTATTAATTTGTACATCTCTTCGATTCCCCATATGACTAAGAGTTTTTTGTTTTCTGGCGAGATAGAATAATAGTAGTTATCTCTCATAGTTTTCCATTAATATTGAAAAACAAATTTCAACATGGATTTTTCATTGGTGTCACCTACTCTATTTCAAATAACTCTATGTTATTTGTTAGGATCATGCTATAATATTCACTAAAAAAAATTACATTTTTGCAACAGACAATTGCAACGGAGTAAATTTGTTGCGATTTTATAATAGATATGTAGCAAATTTGTGATGGATTAAAAAATTTGCAACCTATTTTGTGACAAGAAAAAATCCATCGCAAAAGTTATTTAAAATGGATTTGCAACCGTTTTTGCAACAAAATTGTAACGAATTGGCGACAGAATAAGTTTCTGTTGCAATAAAATGGAGGGAATAGCGTGGGAGATAGTTTGCAATGGATTTGCAACGGACAAGAAACAAACATTTGTAATGGATGTGTTTGTTGCAAATTTGCAACAATAGTTGTCACAAATTTGCAACGGATTTTGTCATGAAATTTTGAAAATACATGGAGTAAAATTAATATACTTTCATATTTTAGTTATTATAATTACTTTCATATTTTATTTCTAAAATTTTATTATTTTAAAAAACTATAATTAAATTTAAAAATTATTTAAAATCAACTAATTATTTTTATAAATTTCAATTCTAAAATATTTTTATGAGAAAATATTAAATTATAAAAATATTTAATTTTAAATTTTATAAATTAAAAATATTTTAAATAAATTTTTAAAATAAAATGATTATTATTTAATATTAATATTTTGACAATGTATTTATAAGAGTAATGTTTGATTCTTCTAAAATTAAACATATAATGTACATATAAGTATAATTTTAAATTTATATACAAGATTATTATGAAATTTCCCATCTTTTATAATGTCTTGATGAACTATTTTAATTTCAGCTTGTATATGCATGTTGGTGAACACTTGCAAATGATTAAAACTCTGTTTAGCATCTAACTGAATGGATCAAGAGTAATTAAATATGAGAGAGTTCTGATCCCGAGGCAATATCAGACGGCAAAGCATCCCAATCCCATCCCTTTTTTCCCAATCTCATCTCTCCTCCTCCTCCACCTTCCGCCCCAGATCCATCCCCATCTCATGACCAAACTTGGCTTTCCGCCATTTCTTTCTCAAGCTCTCCTACGACCTTCATTCCATCTCATGGAGCTCTCCCAGTTCCACTTGAGCGCACTTGCCCCAAAGCTCCTTGAGCCCTCTTGATCGGTATGATTCCTTTGAATCCGTAATTGTAATCCATCTCACGCTATGATTCACGAGGTTGATCTTTGTTGTTTCCCAATCGATGTATTAGATTGTGCTTTCCTTTTCTTTTCTAGGGCATCATTTTCATTTTGTTTCTATTTTTTCTTGAATTGATTTGATTTGTTGTTCTACACTAGTCGGAATTGAAGATGTAAACAAAGATTACTACTAAAAGAATTGGCCATTGTTTTCTCAGTTGATATTTATGCTAATAAATTCCTCACTGTGTAGACATAAATGTTGTTATTCCTTTGATTATATATCCTTTAAATGCATGTAGACCTCATTAATTTGCATTGCCAACATTGTATTTCTAAAGTATGCTTATTAAACATTTTCCTTTCTTGCCTTTTTATCATAGCTACTGTTTAAAAGGCTACAAAAAAACATTTGATTTCAAGCTAGGACCCAAAATTAATGCTTGAAGTTTGATAGATAAAAGATATTATACTAGGTAATAACTCATATTCATGTGTATATATATAGTTGTTACTCAAGTACCATCTTAAAATGCAGCATGTGTGGTTCTCCAATCTTATTTGCTATCTTTGTATAAAATCTTTATTGTATTATATGGCACAATATTGAGAAATGAATTTTAGTTTATATATATTGCATTGGTTTTGCATCTTTTTGTTTAAGATCTTGTCATGAAAACATCATCTCATTATAAGTGAATAACATCTTAGCATGTTGGATTAGCCAGAGGCCTCTCTCTTGTCATCACTTTTCGGTTTTCTCATCTCATTTTCTCTTTTGCAACTCTTGCAGGTGATTAATTTGTATTTGTCTAATTCGACTAAAGTAGAGAATTTTATGAGTTGTGATTTATTTTGGGGATGATTTCAATTTTATGTTTTGGTATATTGTTGACTGTTTTAGTTGAGATCTATGTGGATTCAATGATTTGCTTGAGTTTGCTTTCTTTTCTCTTTGGAGTTTTTGAACGTGATGGTTCTACAATTATTTATTCCCTATTTGGTTGCGGGTCTTTTTTCATTCACGATAGATTGCTCCTTTTGATCATGTGTTTTTTTAGCAATCAGGACTTTGTCATACCATCTTTTGTTGATTGTTTTAAATTGAGCTAATAGGGAAGAAATTAATAAGTTTTAGGTAACTTTTTATTGTTTATTTATCTTTATCATGTAAATTTCTCATTGACACACAGTCTTGAATTTGAATTTGAAGTACTTGTACATGTATCAAAGGTCTGTCATGGCTTTTGGACATGTGAGTGTGGTTTAATAGTGTCATGCTATTATTGATACTTTGGTCAAGGATCTATTGTGTTCTACTGAATTCTTTCAAGTGTTTTAAGTTAACCTTGTTCGTATTTAATTGGTTATTTGTGTGCATATCTTTTTCTAGACAATTGACACGTCCGTATATGCCTGTAAACCGCAAGTGCACCGGTGTCGAAGTAATAATCCCAGATGAGTGGATATCGTATCCACAGAGAGTAGGGAATAAAGACACTTAGGTTGTTTCTTACCTAATGTGGAAGATAAATAGTAATAAGTGTGACAAAATATGAAATAACAAAAATAAAAGCAACAAGATAGAGAGCACAAGTAAAGGAGAAGGTAAGGCAATCGATAAAGATGGGGTACCCAGATATTGATCCGCCTAGGACAATCATTTCAGGTACAAGAACCCTCTATTAAACTTCCTAATTGATGCAACAATGAGTCGTGGAAATCTTTAATTACATGATCCCAAATCTAAGGTCAACCATACCTAACTCTATACATGTCCAGGAGGAGAGATTCAATAACCTCTCAACCTCGCACTCGCATAGAATTGCAATGAGCTCTAGGGATTCCAAGTGATAAACCCTATTCCTGTGTATAGACCTAACCCTTTAGTCCAAGTGGAAGATCCCTAGCCACAATTAAGCCCTAGGTGCTAAAATCACTTCATAGCTTCACTCCGTTGCACTCGTAACTAAGCCCCAGCGGAAGGTCATCCCTTAGCCCATTCACTCTACTATGCCCGCAAAGAACTCTTGGAATGTGGAGGTAGGATAAATCACACCGGAGGGAAAAGGGGACGCTCCGCTACCTCTCGACTCACCATCTCAACCCTCTCCAATCTAGCTTTGTCTAACTCTCATGATGTGTCACTCACTCACAAGAGTTACCAACAAGAACTCTCAACCCTAGTGGAGAGTCTTCTACTCGTCGCAAGGGTCCCTTTGTCCGGCCTAGGATACACCACGCCGGATCGATGCCGATGAAAGCTCTCCCACTAACCTTCTTCCAAATGACGCACGATATCGGAGCCGTAGAACCTCTCCAAAGACCTAGCCAATACCTCTCAAAACCCTAGCCGCCGCCCTCTCTCAAGTTGGGGAAAAGATGGAGAAAAGAATGCTGAAATCGGGGCTGAAATCGGCTTTTAAAGGGCTGGAATCGGGAATCCACACGCCCTTGTGGGTGCCCTTGTGGATTTTTCACACGGGCGTGTGGAATTTCCACACGCCCATGTGGATTCTCTGTTTTCTTGTTTTCTCGGCCGGCTGTAAATAGTGCTGCTGCAGTATTTTTGCTAAAGTGTTTTCTACAATACCCTCCTACAGTACTGGCCTGAAATACTCCCGAATCCATACTTTCATCGAGGTAACGCAAACGGGCACACATATACATCATGGATCGCCTTGCTTCTTTAGTAACGAACATGTTGGTGGAGATCTTATTCTATATGCACAAGTCGGAATGCTTGAATTTGACTGGCCTTATACCCCTCCAAATAGTTGTGCTAACTTGAGTACGAGGAGGTTGGCACACATTCCTGCATTTGGAACCCGACCTATGTCTCCGCGTTCGAACCTTAGCAAGATTTTCTCCAAATTAGTACATTACGACCCACATTGGCTTTTTTCTCTCATAATCGGCCTCACAACCCTACATGTATGAAAGTAACATAAATACACCCATATTAGCGTTACAACTCGAGAAAAGTAATGCTCAACACAACGAAAGAACACTTCGTATTCTTATCACACAAGCACTTATCAAACTCCCCCACACTTAAGCTTTTGGTTGTCCTCAAGCAAAGATTAAAACATTATATGCATAGATAAAGGAAACATTGGAAGTTCTTGGTCTTAGGTTCACCAAAGCATACAAAGAGAGCATTCTACAAGTAAGGAAAATTTTAACAGTAAATACGAAAAATCAATGCTCTAGTTAAAAACTTGAATAAAAAAGGACAACAAACCCGAAATCGTTTAAGTGTGTGAGCTCACTTAAAACAACCCACAGTATACTCCTCAAAGTTCTAAGCACAAGGGACTTATTGATCTACACAAAGTAACAAAAACATTTCAAAGGTGGTAGTAGCTTCACACATCCTCTAAGGTAGCCCTTTCCAAAGCGGCCACTAAGGTGGCTTTCACACTTTCGAGGTGGTAGCTCTTTCTACCGGAGTGGTAGCTTTCACCCATCCTATAAGATAGTTCTTTCTTTCATTAGGGCATAACTAGTATCCGACTTATGAGAGTAGCTTCATACTTCATAGGTGGTAGCTCTTTCCACCCAACAAGCACAAATAAAAAATAAAACTATTTTGATCCCTTTTTTTTGAATTAATGAAAGAAACAACTATACTTAGTCCATTTAACATCAAACTTGAGTTTCCAAAAGGGCTTCAAGAGTGAGAAGTATAACAAGTGTTAATCGGTCAAAAATTCCTAGAAATTCAAGCAAAAACTAGAGCATAAGGATATTCAATGTTAAAAATTCTGCTAAACTCACGAATACAATTATTGCAACTAAGGTAAACCACCATTGGCTTTGTGAGCATGTATATCAATCATAACTAATAGAAAAGATGTATGCACTATGAAACTCCCCCCACCCCCCACCCCCACTTAAGTTGTACATTGTCCCCAATGTACTCATGTCAGTTCACTCATAATGCATATCAATTAAATTCAAATGTGGGATAAGCAATCAAAACAATACTCCCCTGTCTCCTAGTGTTGCATTTGATTGAGCTAAGTCCTTGGGAGAGTTGTTCCAACGGGTTGTGAAGCTCACACGGCCAAGTGCCGAAACACCTTGGTCGTGCCCATGACAAAGTTCTCAATTCCCATGATGACAAGACATCTACATGCATACACGAGGGTGTTCAGTGAAGCTCAATAAAAATAAAATAACTCGAGTATATAAAAGATGAAGCAATGAATACAACTCGAGACAGCAAAATAAAAGATAAACTCAGAAAGGGAGTCCTTTCTGAGAATACAAGTCCAAAATATAAGTGCAAAAGTAAGAGAAATGAAAAAAACAAATCAAGTGTCGGTGTAGTGCTCTGGCTCCTCTGTTGCTGCTGCTGCTGGTGATAAAGTACATGGTGGGTTAACCAGAGCTGGACTAGGGGATAGAGGTGCTGGACTTGCCGGGGGAGTTCCCGGCCGCAGGACAAATGACGAGGCGAAGTCTCACTCTAAAATCCGCTGTAACATGTTGAAATGTGCCATGAACTCTGTATGTTGTGTGGCTTGCGTAGCCCGAATCTCAGCAATCTCTGCTCGGGCCTCAGCGACCTCTGTCCGTATCACCCCTACAGTACTCTCGAGCCTCTCAAAACGATCATGGGCTCGAGATGGTGAAAACATGTGTAGTGGGGGTGGATCCTCTGCCATATGAGGTGCCTCGGTCTCCATCGGTGCTGGCTGAGGCTCAGGGGTAGGCTCGGAAGCCTCGGCATCATCACCCTCCTCCTCGGCTATCTCCGGAACCGGTAGCACCAGAGCATAAACCCCCGTCCGAACCCTGCGAACCATGCCCATCAATCTCATTGTCTCCAGGCTTAGGGGCGCATGTATACTCGTCTTCTCGGCCCCTCGAATCACGCCCAAGAGACCCATATCCAGAGCTAATCTCGTAATGTATGGACCCAAGAAGATCGCTCCCAATCTGGCATACTGGCCTTGATGTCGAATGTACTCAGCGACGATGTGCCCTAGATGGTTCGGTATGCGCTGCATCATCGAATACAAGTACAGAAGCTCCTGTCGGCTCAGAACGCCAGTGCTATCACCACGGTCATTCACCGACCTGCTCATGATGGCATGTAGATATCGATACGCATGTCGGGAAAGACACGTGGCATTGGACACCCCTGGCTTATACTGGCCCTGACCACATAATACTCTGTAAGCTCTCTCCGGGGTCAAGGCTCCAGGATAATCTGTCAGCAACTGAGAATACTCCTTAGTGTCTGTAAATGCCTCCTCGTACAAGCTGAGCCGAACTGAGAACTGAGTGATACTCAAACTATAGTGATGTCCAAGTGCTCTGAACTGAACGACGTCGAGGCTGTCAAATCTCACATAGGATCTGTCGAACTCAAATGACGACAAGACCTCCAATGTAAGCTCACAGATGGTTGGCTCTCTAATCGATAATAACTGCCCCCAACCACCCACAGAAACGAGATCCTCGACCTCATCTGCCAACTCATCTCCCTACTGCAAGTTTCTCAGTATACTCGTGTCCAAGAATTGAGTCTGTCCGAACCAAAGTCTCGACAGACACTCAAACCGAGCCTGGTGCTCGGGGATGGTGAATCTCATGCTCTCGGACTAAGGAGACGACTTTCGCGGTCACTTATCAGCTTGCTTCTTTGACTGGGTGCCATAATATGCAAAATTAAAAAAAAAAAATCGATTAAACAAGTTAATTAAGGAATGCTGCAGAAATCCACACGGTCGTGCGGAATTTCCACACGCCCTGTGTGAATCCACGGGGCGTGAAAAAGGCATGGTCACGCCTCAAAAATAAAAAAAATACACCGTTAAATCGCTTTTAACTTCGTTCTAAACATGCATACTCATTCTAATTATAGAAACGAAACATTATTCACCAGTTTCATCGATTAAAATCAAGAATTTGCGAAGAGAACAAAAGATACGGCTTACCGACGAGTTGAAGTGGAAAACCTTGAAGCGGCCGGAAAACCACGCAAAAATCCCTCCAAATACGACAGTGCGAAGTCAAGAAGAAGTGGGAGTGTGGGAATGAGAAGAAACGATGATCCTTTAAAAGGACTCGGGTCTCTTGGCGTTCTGTACAACCGCACGGGCGTGCGGAAATTACCTACGCCCGTGCGCCTCCACAGGAAAGCTTCACAGGGGAAGGTGCACACCGCTGTGCACTCTCGGGAAAACACTCACTGCCTCTGAACACAAATACATGGGCGTGTGGGAAATACCCACGCCCGTGCACCCGACCTACAAGGGTTGTTGCACGCCCCTATGGCTTCTCTGTCCACCCAAGAAGAATCGCTAAGTGTTTCACACGCCCGTGTAGAAATTTTGCACGGGCGTGGGCATTCACAAGCCCAACTCACAGGGTTAGCCGCACGCCCCTATGTCTTCTAAGGATGGAGAGAACTCGTCTGTAGAGATCCGCACGGGCGTGTAAAAATTACCCGCGCCCGTGTGTATTTCACATGTTCGCCCACAGGCGTGGGTAATTTCTACACGCCCGTGCGGATCTCTACAGACGAGTTCTCTCCATCCCGAGAAGACACAGGGGCATGCGGCTGCCACTGTGAGTTGGGCTTGTGAATGTCCACGCCCGTGCAAAATTTCCACACGGGCGTGCGAGAATCACAAGGTCGTTCACAGGGGTGGTCCATGCCCCTCTGCCTTCTCTGGATGAGCTCGCAATACAAAACTACGGGCTTGCGTTAATTCCACACGCCCGTGTAATTTCTCTGGATGCCTTAGAAAACTCTGCACGCTCTGTAAAAAATTTTTGAACATGTTTACACACTCAGTGCCTGCTCTAATATGCAACTATACCAGTGAGAAACATGATAGATAGCTTAAACGATCAAAACTTCGTCAAATTCACATGAAAACACACGGTGAAATTACAAGTCCACAAGAAAATCACAGCAAAAGCATCTACAAATCAAGACACTCAACAATTTAATCAAGCAAACACTAAACTACCAAATTAAGAAAACAATAAACACTTGGGTTGCCTCCCAAGAAGCGCTTGTTTAACGTCACTTAGCTTGACGTACCTTATCTTACCTCACGAGGGCTCATAGATGAAGGATTCCCTATTACCAATGGCTTGGAAACATGATGAGCAAAGTCTCTTCAAGGTAGAGGGGGAATTATCAGGCTTGGGACCACCCAGCAATGATTCATCCAATTTGTTCGGTTCGCGCACATCTCCAACAGCCTTGGAGCGTTTCCGGTGGCGTCTACTAGCCCTCTTCATCTTCCGGAGAACCTTCTTCATGATCCCCTGGGTAGATGGTACTTCTTCCGTCGAACCAAGCACCATGATTTCTTCATTGTCCACCTCTTGGTCAAACAAACCCTCGTACGGGTCTGGATTGAACATTTCCTACATATATTCATCAACAATCTCATCAGTAATGTCTAGAAAATACAAAGTATCATCGAAATCAAGAGAATGCCACATGGCTTCAGAAAGGCGGCATGTGAGCTTGTCATCTCCAATTCTCAATGTTAACTCTCCGCCGTCCATGTCAATCAATGCTTTGGAAGTCCGCAAGAACGGCTTCCCAAGTATCAAGGGTACATCCATATCCTCATCGACGTCTAACACCACAAAGTCTACAGAAAATATGTACTTGTCCACCTTGACAAGCACGTCTTCAATGATACCCCTCAGATGTCTCACTGTTCGATCCGCCAATTGCAAAGTCATCCGAGTGGGCCTAAGGTCTCCCAAGCCTAGCTTCTGAAAGAAGGTGTATGGCATGACGTTGATATTGTCCCCTGAGTCCGCCAATGTCATTTATTCACCCAAATTGCCAATGTTACACTGAATGATGAAGCTTCCCAGGTCTTTCTTCTTATTCGGCATATTCTTTTGCAACACCGCCGAGCAAGAAGCATCTAAGATCACTGAAGCACTATCCTCCAACTTCCTCTTGTTGGTCAACAAATCTTTCAAGAATTTTGCATACTTAGGCATTTGAGCCAATACCTTAAAAAAAGGAATATTGATGTGGTGTTGTTTGAACAAACTAAGGAACTTCTTGGACTGTTCATTCCCTTGGTCATTCTTCAATCTAGAGGGATAAGAGATTCTTGGCTTGAAAGGTGGGAGTGCCGCCTCCTTCTCTTTGCTTGCTCCTTTCTCAACCTCTATAACCTTGGGTGCGTGTTCATTGGGCTTCTTACTCGGAAGCTTACCCTTAACCTCACAACCACTTCTCAAAGTGATCGCCTTCACATGCTCTCTAGGGTTGGTATCGGTGTTACTCAACAAGCTTCCTCGTGGCCTTTCTAATAAGGACTTCGCAATCTGCCCTACTTGATTTTCAAGATTATGCAAAGAGGCGGTGTGGTTGCGAAGTGTAGCCTCAACTGATTGGAACCTTGTATCAGATGATTGCACAAACCTAGTTAAGGCCTTCTCCAAATCGTTCATTCAGGTCTCCAAACCTGAAACTCTGTTTTTCATGTTTGGGGCTTGTTGTTGTTGTTGGAAACCCTGTGGCCCCATGGCCTTTTTTGGACCTTGGTTGCTCCATGAGAAATTGAGATGACTCTTCCAACCCGGATTGTACGTGTTGCTGTATGGGTTTCCTTTATTCCTCATAGCATTACCTAGAAAATCAACATTCTCAACCGAAGATGCATCACCAATAGAGTTCAGGCAATCGGAGGGAGCATGTCCTCCACCACACCCGGTGCAAGTAGTCACTGCCGTCACTCTATTCGATGTTAGGAGATCTAACTTCTTACTCAGTGATTCCACTTGAGCCGCCAATAAGGATACTCCATCTATCTCATGGAGTCCGGCTACCTTTTTCTTCTCCCTAGCATTCCATTGGTAGTTGTTTAACCCCATTTCTTCAATTAGTTCACAGGCCTCACCGGGGGTCTTACTACCTAAGGCACCTCCTGCTGCCGCATCCAAGAGTTGCCTTGTACTCAGATTTAAACCGTTATAAAAGGTCTGAACAATTATCCACTTCGGAAATCCATGTTGCGGGCACTTTCTCAGGAGCTCCTTTAATCGTTCTTACGTCTCAAATAGAGACTCCAATTCCAATTGTACAAAGGATGAGATCTCATTCCTAAGCTTTGCAGATTTTTCGAGAGGGAAATAACGGGCAAGAAAAACTTTTACCATCTCCTCCCATATGGTAATTGATGCTCTAGGTAATGAGTGTAGCCACTGCTTCACTCTCCCTTTCAAGGAAAATGGGAAGGCTCTCAACTTTATGGCATCATCCATTACCTCGTTTATCTTAAGCATGTCGCACACCTCGAGAAAGTTCTCTATATGACTGTTCGGATCCTCATTGGCCAAACCATTAAACTGTGCGGATTGCTGCAACATGTGGATGAATGTCGACTTCAGCTCGAAGTTCTGAGCTGTAATTGGGGGTTGCACAATGCTCGATTGTGTCCCCAATACTGAAGGTATGGCATAATCGGATAATATCCGCTGCTTCTCATTATGTTCTGCCATGTTTTCAGATTCTTCTACTTCCAATACAGCTAGATTAGACTGTTCTTGCACAGGTTCTTTCTTTTTTCTTCTAAGTGTACGTTCGAGCTCCGAATCTCCTTCAATCAATACCGAAGGGTTCCCTCGGGTCATAACCTGGAGCTGCACCAAAAGAAAGAAAACAAAATCAGAACAATGATAGAAAAGAAGATATGAAATAAAACCTCTCCAAAGCCCTAGCCAATACCTCTCAAAACCCTAGCTACCGCCCTCTCTCAAGTTGGGGAAAAGATGGAGAAAAGAATGCTGAAATCGGGGCTGAAATCGGCTTTTAAAGGGCTGGAATCGGGAATCCACACGCCCTTGTGGGAGCCCTTGTGGATTTTTCACACGGGCGTGTGGAATTTCCACACGCCCATGTGGATTCTCTGTTTTCTTGTTTTCTCGGCCGGTTGTAAATAGTGCTACTGCAGTATTTTTGCTACAGTGTTTTCTACAATACCCTCCTACAGTACTGGCCTGAAATACTCCCGAATCCATACTTTCATCGAGGTAACGCAAACGGGCACACATTTACATCGTGGATCGCCTTGCTTCTTTAGTAAAGAACATGTTGGTGGAGATCTTATTCTATATGCACAAGTCGGAATGCTTGAATTTGACTGCCCTTGTACCCCTCCAAATAGTTGTGCTAACTTGAGTACGAGGAGGTTGGCACACATTCCTGCATCTGGAACCCGACCTATGTCTTCGCGTTTGAACCTTAGCAAGATTTCCTCCAAATTAGTACATTACGACCCACATTTGCTTTTTTCTCTCATAATCGACCTCACAACCCTACCTGCATAAAAGTAACATAAATACACCCATATTAGCGTTAAAATCCGAGAAAAGTAATGCTTAACACAAGGAAAGAACACTTCGTATTCTTATCGCACAAGCACTTATCAACAATGCTCATGAAATCTTGATTATTATCATTAAAACTATTTAAATATTTTGAAATTAAAAGAATGAAAATTAGAATTATAAATTTATAATAATTAGTATGTAATAATAAATATAATTAGGGGGAGCAAGTATTATGAAGAGACTAGTAAGAAGCCTGCTTCGGTTGAGGATGAAGTTTGGAATAAATGGCTTGAATACTGGAATAAAGATGAATTCAAGCATAAGTCTAGGCAGTCCTCTAACAATCAGAGCATCAAGACATGAGGTGAAGAGAAAGGAATGAGCAGTCATTTAGGAGGTTCCAAATCGTTTGTTGAGCATGCTGTAGATTTGGTAAACATATTAAATTTATTTAATCTTCTTCACTTTGAATTAATATTTATTCTTGTTAAGATATCGCTCTAAATAAGTTGTTAAGTGTGCTATTAGATTTGCTAAACATTTTAAATTTATTTAGTCTTCACTATTAATTAGTGCATATTTTTGTGCGAAAATGAATAAGAAAATGAGCCGTCATGTAGGAGGCTCTATATCATTTGTATAGCATGTTGTAGTTTTGATTGATATATTGAACTTTTCTTTTAATCTTCTTCACTTTGAATTAATATCGATTCTTCTGTGGAAATGCATAATAAGCAATGAGATGGCATCTAGGAAGCTCCAAATCATTTGTTAAGCATGGCATATATTTGGTAAATATGTTGATTTTATTTCATTTACTTCACTTTGAATTAATATTTATTCTTGTTAAGATATCGCTTCAAATTACTTGTCAAGTATACTATTAGATTTGATAAACATATTAAAGTTATTTAGTCTTCACTATCAATTAATGCATATTATTGTATAAATGCATAAGGAATGAGTACGTATGTATAAGTCTCCAAATAATTTCTTAAACATGTGACCAATTTAGAATACATATTAAATTTATTTAATCTTCTTTGAATTGATTAATGCCTATGGTTTCATGAAATGCATAAGCACATGTATAATCTAATCTTTTAAGTAAGTATCTTCTTAATGTAATACACATTAAATTGAAAACTCAAAGAAATTTAGCTAAAAACTATATGTGAAAAAGAAATTGCAAAGAAACATGGTCTATGCCATATTCTTTCAACTTGTTTGTTAAGAAAAGAAAGTGAGACATTACATTTATATATATATATATATATATATATATATATATATATATATATATATATATATATATATATATATATTGTTATCTTTTTGTTTAATTGAAAACATATATTGACAACATCACTCATGCTAAGTTGAAGTATTAGTTTATAAGCTCATCACAAGCAATTACATTTGACAATAATTCTCTAATGTTGTACATCAATAGTTATGTATTGTGATTTTTTTTACTAGGCTTGTAGATGAAATTGTAACAAGTATTAGATTTGGTTTCTTGATCTAAATAATAAGCTTTGTCATTGAATTAATCTATTCACCATTCATTTACTTTTTTTCTTCATTGAATATTGATTTAAGTTTGTTATTAAATGTAGTAATCAACTTTTTGCATGAGTTCCATATATAATGATTGAATGTTTTATGTAGATATATAAAGTTTAATTTCACTATAAATTAATTTATTTAATGTTTTTGTATTATTATTTTTTTAGAGTAAGTCACTTCAGAAGCCACCTACTGCATTTGATCTTCTGCAAGACTTATATTAGTAAAGAAGGAAAAGGTGTTGATTCACGAGCACAAGCAGTTTATGTAATTTTCTATCTTTATTTGATATTATTTGATTTACTTATATGTTATATTATACATATTCTAACTAGCATTATAATTTAATTGTAGGGCACGATACAAAAGATGGTTGAGACTGCTTTATAGCCATTATTAGATGGTTCACAGCCTTCCCCACCTAATATGGATGCTATATACTTGGAGGCTTCTGGTGGAGAAAAGAAAAGGAGAGTTTATGGTCTTGGATTACAGACATCTAGTGTGTATCTAGAGCCATTTTGTAGTGGCACTACAAGGAAAACATGTTTTTGTGACAAATGTTTTTGCAACGGCTTAAAATTGCGTCACAAAACAAGATTTTTGAGACCAAAAAAAAAAAAAATCTGTTACAAAAAACAAAAAAAAAATTCAACAACCAAATGTTGTTGTTCCAAACACTATAAGGTTTTGTAACCAACATATACATTCGTTGCTAAAACTATGGGTTTTTGCGACAACCAAATGCCATCATCACAAAAACTAAAAGTTTTTGTGGCTAACCTATGTACTCGTTACTAAAACTATGGGCTTTTACGACGACCAAATGTCGTCGTTGCAAAAACTATAAGCTTTTGTAACCAACATATGCACTCATTGCTAAAACTATCGGCTTTTGCGACAACCAAATGCCTTTGTCGCAAAAACTATAAGCTTTTGTTACTAACATATATACTCATTGCTAAAACTATGGGCTTTGCGACAAGTAAATGTCATCGTCGCAAGCTTCTGTGACCAACATATACACCAGTTGCAAAAACTATGTACTTTTATGACAACTAAATGTAGTCGTCGCAAAAACTATTTGCTTTTGCTACCAACACAAATAACGTCGCAAAAACTATAACTATTTGCTACTAACAAAAATACTCGTCGCAATATTGTAAACTTTTATAACCAATATATACTCTTAATATAAACTTTTATGTTGTGAAAAATTATTGGTTTTTTTATGCCAAATTGCATTTTGTTGTGAATAATTCGTGTTTAAAAGTCTACTCTCGGATTTTTTAAAAATATAAATTAATTACTTTTTGGGTAAATTATTTTCCCCTTAAGGATATATAAGTGAAAATGATTTGATTTTTATTAATAAATATTATAAATTGTCATATTTTAAAAATATGATTAATTAATAAATAGTGAAAATTGAATTTTTATTTTTTTTTATAATTTAAATATGTTAATAAACATTAATTTTTTAAAAAAATGATTGCTTTAAAAATAAATCTCCAATTAGATATTTTACTTCAATAAGCATTAAAATCATAACAAAAGTATCATACTATATCCAAATATGAAACACATAGTGTGTCTTTAAATGTAGTCTAGAAATTTAAAATTATAAATATATTTTCAAATAACAAAAAATAATAATTCTATTAATTTTATATTAGGTTGGTCCTCAAATAATAATTCTACACATTATTTATTTATTTATTTATTTTATACTAGGTTGGTCCTCAAATAAATAAAAAATAATTTCACAAGATTTACAATGGTAAGAATAAATATTTTTTATAGTATATTAAAAATATTATACTATTTTATGTAATTTATAAAAAATTTAAATTAAGCAGTTATCATGAAAAAATATATGGGAGTGACCAGCTTTAAAAACTTGATTATAATTATTAAAATGACCTTTAGTTATATTTGCAATGATACATTGAGTTATATAATTAAAAGAGCATATCTTGTAGAATAAAAATTATTTAAACATCCTAAAAAATAATATTTTTATTATTTATTATTTATTTATTTAATAATATTTTGAAATAATAAGAATAAAAAATAATTTCATATGATTAGTTTTAGTAACAAAATAAAATTTAGCCCATTAATTGACAGTTAATGGTCAACTTTGAAGCAACATAAAATAGTTATTATATTTAATACATAATATACTTAATGACCACCTATCCCCACAACTGTCCATTATCATGATCCTCTCTAATAATATATTCATTATATATAATCTATAATATACTTAATGGTCCCTAAAAATCACCGTCATTATCATCTTCTCACAACGGTCCATTTCAACCTCAACCCTAATGGTCACCACCGCATCCCCTTAAGCCTTCTCGCAATCACCGCAGCTCACACCGCATCTCGTCTTCTCTAATCACCACCACATCTCGCTTCTCTAGGGCATAGATTTCCATCTCAATCTCAATCTCTCTCGATCGGTCTAGGCCTTGTTATCCGAAGCTCCAAGTAGGCTTTCTGAATTCTCTATTTTTCGGAGAAGAGAACCTTGGATCAGATTTTGTGTTTTTCGATTTCTATTTTTATTTTGAGGTTCATCAGCCACAATACTTCCTCGCTGTTGGTGCTGGTCTTTCAGCATTGTTGCTGCTCTTGAAGGTGCTAATTGTTTAGTTATTCGTAAGCTTGAAAGCCTCAACGAATTTGAGAGTATTTCCCTTTTTTTTTAGTTTAAATTTTGAAAATCACTAGTTTTAAAAGATAATTGTTGAAATGAATGATACATTTGCCTCAATACTTCCCTAATCATAGTCTTGATCACTTCATCTTCTCTAGTGAGTAGCTTGTTGCTGTGCTCTTTGCTCCATTGTCTTATATGTGAAGTGAAATTGGAAATGATTGATGGGTTAGAGTTGCATGTTCTGAATGCCTTGAAGGTGTTTGCTCATCAGTATAATCATATTAATTTGGGGCTTTGTGTGTGTTTTTCATTCTTTAGTGATTATCAAGTCCTAGTCTTTGCATAGATGTTGTTCTCATGAGTTAATGAACCATTTTATGAAGTTTTACTGACAAATAACTAGAAAACCAGAGAGCGAGAAGGTTGCACTTCGACATTGGCAATATTTTGGCTTAGCATTTCTTGGCCATGACTTCAACCCTCATTAAATTAGGGATATCCAATCTTTCCGTAGGTCTTGATAACGCTAGGCCATTTGTGGAGACTCACTGTTCTTTGTTTATTGAATTGATGTACTTTTTGAGTCAAGGGAAAGTTAGGTTCTTGATGGTAAATCTCAAGTCATTCAAGTCCATTATAAAGTCTTCCTAAGCAAACTTGCTATTACTCTGGTCTTCAAGGCAATTTCCTTCAAGTCACTTTGGCAACTTTATGATTTTTATAGGAACCCATTAAGTCTTGCTTTAATCCTACTCTATATTTTTTTAGTCCACTTAATAAAATATGGGGTATCTTTTTGAGACATCCAAATAAAGTCTTCAACCTGAAATAAATTGCAAAGAATGCAAAAAAAAGTCCATGGTCCCCTTCAAAAAATTTAGATTCTATTCATGCATCTTCTTGTCACATGGAACTACTTGTATGTAAAATTTTTTTAAGAAATGGAGCCCTTTGAGCCTTTTTCTCACCATATTGGCTGGTGTTTTGGTCTTTCTCATTGTATGTTGGGTGATTAGTTCAGTTGTTATGTGTCTTGTTAGTTTAATTGTTAATGTACCACCATCTTAAACTTGTTTCATGATGTGAAACAAGTTTAAGATTACATTTAGGGATTAGAGTCTAGAGATAAGGTTGACACATATGGATGGGTAAGACAGGCTTCTGCACCAAATCCAGGTCCACCACTTCATTCTCTAATAATATTGTTTAGAAGAGATAATGAATCATAACTGATTTACAATGCTCATTAATACACTCAAATGAGAAGATGCAATCATACTTAAGCAACAATTCATACAATGCGCTTAGCCATATCCTTTCATATGTTATTATCATATGTAATTACTAATGTTTCTATAAATCATGCCTACACAACAAACTATCTAGAAAAATCTTGTCTTATTTGATGGCAAAGACTGCAATGCAAGAAACGCTAATAAGACAAGCCTCCAGATTGAGATCGAAAGATCATATATCATTTACCTAATTTTAAGATAAACAATGAGGTTAATAAAAGATCAAGCAAATGCCTTGTTGATGCCAAGGCTATAGAACTTCTTAGAGAATTGTAGACATTGTGAGAGAACACTATTCCTGAATCATGAGTGCAAATATAAACTAGAATTGATCACAGATGATAGAAACTATACATGTGCATATATTTTCTTCATGAGATATTGCTACCAAGGAACACAGGAAATCGTGGTGAATATAAGAATTTTAAATTAAAAAATTTATTTCATAATGCCAGTTTGCAAAGCTGTTGTCCTAAATGTAATACTTAGTGCTAAATTTTTAACCAATTAATGTGCTCAACAACCACTTCCCCTGTTGATCATGGTTCTCAAATTCCTGACTTTTTTTCTTTTTTTAATCTTAGTATATATATTTTTGGTGAAAGATTACTTCGGTCCAATGATTACCTTAACTCTATAACGGATTTTTTTTTAATGTGCTTTTAAATGATAGATTCAACAATGATTGTTGCAGTTTTTGCTGCTTGACTATTGTAGTGAAGGAGCTAGCTAATAAGTGTGCCTACAAATTAAGTGACTCAATAAGCAAATGGTTGTGATGAACTTTATTTGTATAACTCACTAGCTTGTCATGAGCAAAGGTAATCTCAATTCTTTCATAACCTGCAAATTAAGATTGAGATTGAAGGTGGCTCCTCAAGTCAAATTTTTTTATTTGGAAATTATTTAACTACCAGGTGTGTATTTATAGGCAGTGTCAGTTTGAGGCACAAGCCACTAAGGCCCAGGCCTAGCACATCTTGCCTAGGTGTGTATTTAGTTGTTACTTAAATCAAGGCAGAAGATAAGAGAACTGACAAGGTAGGAACATGGAGAGGACGGTCGCTTGATTATGACTTGTGGTAAGAACTAGAGAAGGAAGAGTTAGGTTCCGGTTTGCACCTCTAAATAAAAAGACATAGAAAAGGTAATGAAATAATACTTTAATTTATATAGTTTCTCTATTGAAAACTAAATATTTTTAAATTCATGGATGACTTTATTGAAAAAGTTAATGTGAGAGGAAAGGCTAAAGGTGTCAAATCAGGAGAAGGAATTGAAGTTGAGATATATGACAACAGGTAAAATATACCATCCTATAGCTACTCATAAATAAATTGCTGATTTAATGTTTTTAGGGCCTAAATTATTTTGTAGGATTTGCAAAATATCTTGTTATGGTTTTGTAACTTCTATCATTTAGACATCTTAATGTATGGTATTATTTTTCCATTAATATACAGGATTATAACACCCAAAGCCATTAGTGAAATACATGTTCTCTTCTATCAAAAAATTAATGGTCCATGGACATCTTATTCTGAATATCCGAGACCAGAGCTAGATACTCTTTTTTGCTCGATATTTGGCCGTGGAGTTCTCACATAATCAACCAGAAGAAGAAGAAGTGAAGAAAGCATTTGAGAATTCAGTAAAGTGCCGATATTCTGACTGGATGTTATGTATAAGGAAACCAATTTTTAAGAAGCATGAAACCCAAGATGATCGTTACAAACACCCACCTTCTTTCATTCCTTCTAATGTGTGGAAAGAAATGGTAGACAAATGGATGGGAGATAATTGGCAGGTTTAATATATATATATATATATCATTTTAGGTTTTTAATTCTATTAAGAGCAAGTGAAAATTCTAATATTTTTGGTACGTATGCAGCACAAAAGTGATAAGAATGAACTTAATCGATCATAATCTCAAATCATTCATACTACTACCAAAGTTTTGATGGTCAAGCATAGGAGTGACATGGTAACTAATATTTGTGTTAACTATTTAATATTTTCTAATGGATACATATTTTATGCCTTTCAAATTAATCATATTTTTTAATTACCTTTGGTTAAAGAGACAAGTTCAGAGTTAGGCCCAATTGATTGCTTTAAAAAAATCCACACCAAAAAGAATGGAGAAAGTTGGGTTACTGAGAAAGCAAAAGATCTATGGGTATAAATGTTATTTTTTATCATTTAAGTCTTACTATTGTAATGAGTATTTATAATTATTTTTTTCAATGTCACGATCAAATGGATAATATTAGGTCAACTGCAACATCTGAGGATTCAATGGTAAATGAATGGGGAATATATCGCGATGTTATAGGAGAACTTAGCCATGGTCGTGTTCTTGGATTAGGTATGACTATTCAAGGAAAAGATGTGTATGGTAGTAGTTCCTCTCAAACATGTAGCAAAAGATGCAAAGAAATTCAAAAGATGAAGGAAAAAGAATGGGAGGACTGTTTCAAGCAAATGGAGTCTACAATTGATAAATTGCAACAACAAGTACACGTTATGGTTCAAGCGATGTTGCAAAGTTTAGGATTATCTAATATACAATTAGCTACACAGGTATAATAATATTGTTTAATGTTTTTAATTATTCTGTTTATATGATTTTTAGATTGTTGCTAATGTAAAGTATGTGTATATGTTATTTTAATTTATTATCTCCCATTATTTATTTGTATGCTTTAATGCAAATTTTTCCTTTTAATAGTATAATATTGATTTGTTAATTGTTTTCATGTATTATGTTTATGTGTAGGAAGGTGATAATAATCTTAGGGATGTGATAGCTAATTCTCAAAAAAAAAAATATAAGAGATGTCCCTCATGGCAATGCTAATGAAAAAGATGGCAATGAAAATAGCTTGGAGGAAGATTCCGAAAATGATGATGATGATAACGAAATAAAGATAGTGATGAAGATGACGATGATGATGATGATGATTGAAGATTTAAATATTTTGAATGTTTCCAACTATTATTGAATTTCATTTTTCAAAATTTTATTGAGTTAATGTTTTGTAAAAGTCTATAACACTTAATTTCGTACACTTATGTAGTTTCATGTTTTAAACTTTTATTGTGTCATTGTTTTGTACAAGTTTATAATACTTAATTTTGGTAGACATGAATCGATGTTAACCTATTATTAGGTTCATATATTAAATTGAGTAAATGTTGTGATAAATGAGTTTGTTGTGTGTGAACTTGTTGTTATATAATTTAAATTATATTGTAATATATGATTCTAATTAATGAGGTGTTTGCTACCCATTTTTCCATATAGCATTTGCCATGACTTGGTCACAAAAAGATTTATTTGAATGGACACACAAAAATATTTGTTTGCGACCAATACTGATTGGTCGCAAATAACACTTATTTGCGACGATACAAAGCTAGTCATAAAAAATATTCATTTCCGACAAATAATAGTTAGTCACAAATAAAAATCTTTTGCGACGACTAATTCTTTGTTGCAAATAATACCTTTTGTGATGACTTACTCTTTGTTGTAAATGCTATCTTTTGTGATGGAACATATATCATCGCAAATAATACCTTTTGCGATGAACAATATTTCGTCGTACATAACACTAATTTCGATGACTAGTTGCCTTTGTAAAAACATTTCGTCACCTTAATTTGTCACATTATTAATGCTTTTGTGACTAGATTTTAAATTTTGCAATGGCGTTTTGTTGTCGTAATAACTAGTTTTTGTGACATTTGGTTGCAAAAACTATCTTTTGCGATGGAAGTAGATAAGATGACATGCGACGGCCAAATGCCATAGCAAAAAACCTTTTGCTACGGGTACTAGTCGTAGCAAAAAGTAGTTTTACTTGTAATGGTGCTACATCAACTCCCCCACCATCTTTAGCAGCTACTAATATTGCCCCAAAGATCATGTCTGAGATGGATGGCATGAAGAAGAAGATAGTTGAGTTGGAGCAACAAAATCAGCAATGATCCAACAAAACCAGAACATGTTCAGACAGATGCGCCGTGAGTGGAGGCTTATGAGAATGATGATGCAATCTGGATTGCCACTTGATGGACCAGGTTAGAGTTCTCAGCATCAGGAGCAGGATGAAAAGTAGGATGAGGATGATGATGATGATGATGATAATGATGATGATGATGATGATGATGATGATAATGATGATGATGATGATGATGATGATGATGATGATGATGATGATGATGATGATGATGATGATGATGATGATGACGATGATGACCTCAACTTATAGATCTACTTTGTCGTTTGTATTTGTACACACTTCTATTGTTATTACTATGGATGTTATATTTTGTTAAACATGGTAGAACTTTTATTTTAATATCCAGCCTTTTTTTGTTACAAAATTTAAATATCAACATTTAATGTAGTAGGGTAAATATTGAAATATTTGAAAATTAATTTTACTAAGAAAACAATTGTAAGGGATTTGTAAAGGATTTGAAATGGACTTTGCATCTGATTCATTGCAAATTTGCGATGGCTTGGCAATGAATATGGAATATAATGGTTGTTGCAAACTCGTTGCAACTTTGCAACGGATTTACAATGGATTTTTCTCTGAATTTGCAACAAATTAGAAAAATTCTATTGCAAATATGATGCAAATTTTCAATGGACGAGCAACTAATTTGTCACAGATCTAAAAATTCCGTTACAAATTCATTGCAAATTTGCAACTGATAGTGCAACGGATTTGGTAATGGATCTTTACAAACCTGTTGCAAAATCGTTACAAGTTAGCAACTGATTTGCAACGGACTTGTTGCCCATCTATTGTAAATCTGTTGTAAATTTTGCAATGGATAAATATTTGCGACGAGAGAAATAGTGACTTCCGTAATCCATTGCAAATTTGTCGCAAATTCTAGTTTGCAACGGATTGTGATGTTGTAAATCTGTGAAATTTTTGTTGTGATTTATCTATCTTTATGATCCTTAGAAAAATCTTTTACAATTTAATTCACAAGCCACATGTAGGATTTGAACCCTCAACCTTTGAGTTGGGAGGGAAATAGGGCAATCAACTACTCTCAGAAAGGATGGTTCAAACTCAAGGTTTTCATCCATAGGAGAACAATACTAATAATGATTTTTATTAATATTTAAAAATTATAATTACAAGAAAAAGGGTTTCCCAAAGAAATCATCTCTAGTGGACCTTATGTGTCAAATACATGTCCATTTTAATTTTTAAACACTTCAGTTGTGTTTTGTGGCAACTGAGTTTTTGGTGGCCATCAAATGCTCAACCTATGGGTCTCACTTTCTTTTTTTTTCAAACAAAAGACCATTGTTTTTATTTTTTTTTTAAATAAAGGTCGTAACATAATTGCAACAGTAATTTTTTTTTATTTGATTTTAAATTTATACCTTTAAATCCGCCTACATTCTCAATGCCTTCCACTTCTTCACTCTCTTTCAATCTTCCACTCTATTATAGATAAAATAATTAATTCAAATAATTGTCAATATTCTCCAATTTTTTCAAACTCTATTTTCCCACCAAATATCCCAAAAATTTTCAAAATCTCAAAAATTATCCAAGTTCAAAAAAAAAATTACTTTAATCCAAATGCTAAAAACTAGCTAGGTTTTCCATATTCTTATCATATATGTTCAGGACAGGGTTTTAATAATCTGTGCATGGAAAATCAACTTCTCAATGCAAATAACAGTATCCCTCTAATTCCTACAAGCAAATCCAAAAAAATGGTGATGGAGCTTCTCATATCAATCAATAAAATGCAACAAAAGCAAGTTATTTTCCAGATTCACAATTTTCCTCTTATTTCACACAACCAGAGATTGAGAATATTGTTCTAAATGAACAACAACAGAAAGAACATATAGAAAAAGTTAGCCGTAGAGCATAAATGATGATAAAATACTTATAATTCACTACATTAAATTAGTGCTTTCGCGTCACTTTTATGGCGGCATTTTACATAAACGTCAGTAGTATATTACATTGTATGGCGTTTTTTTGACCAAAACACCGGGCAGGTTGCTTCGCGGACTAAGAAAAACTTGGGCGCGAGAAATTATTTTTTGTTGCCACGTTGTTATATTAAAAACACCAGGCATATGTGTTATTTGAATGGCGTTTTTCGAACAAACGCCGGGGAAGTTCGTTTTTCTTAGTAATTCTAAAAGAATAAATTTTAATCTGCAGCGTTTAGATGTATAAACTCCAGGAGATTTTTTCCTAAGTACTTACAAAATCGGCCGATCTCTCAACATGGTGTTTGTCTCTTTGGTTCTCTCTTTCTCTATGTGTGTGTGTGTGACAGCCAAGAGAGCATTGCTCCCCGATTTTCTCCCCGATCATCGTCCTCACAGTAGACATCTAGATCTGTGAGGATTTGCACCCCAATCATTCTCGTCCTCGCAGGCCTTGCTCCTTGATCGTGCCTTTATTAGGTATTTTTTGTTTCGTTAGGGTTCGTATGTCGTAATCTTTTTATCTTTCAGTAATTCATGGTAAATCCTTGCTAAATCACTGTATTCACACCTATGTTGCAGCTCCTCAAGGATGGTTTTTATGTAGAGGAGGCTATTGATTGGCGGTTGGCGATCTCCTTAAGAATCTCAAGTTCTATCTAGTGAGCTTAGGGTTTGGGCAATCAGTTTTGGTTGGATTGTTTTGTGTTTGGTTTTTTATGAGATTTTGGTGTGATTTTAAGGAATAAGGATGATCTCCTAGGACCTATACTTGAGCCCCCCTCCACCTCATTTGAAAAAAAGATCATTTGATCTAGAGGTTCAGCAAGTACTTATGTACAAACTCATCTTATCTACTCATGCTTGTATGATTTTATTTGTTCTGATATTAACATAATTTACAAGCACAAAGGACTGTACTAACCTTGCAATCTTTGCTATCATATCTGTATGATTTGTCACGCATATTATTTACTTGCCATTTTGCAGCCATTTTTCTCAGACGAACAAAAAAAAATGTAGGCCACATCTAAAGCATAAGTAGCTCAGTAGAATATGCTGCGAATACTAATTTGATTGGTCATGCTATAAGTCAGAAATATGAACCCAAATAGAAGTTTTAGGGGTGGTACTAGAACACATTTTGATGAACAAAACATAGCATACAATAGACTTTTCTCAAAAATAGCCAAGCACAAGTATAGACCACAATATTCCTGAAATCAACAGCCATAAAAAATCATTCTGATTATCAACATCACTGATAAAGAAATGAATCGTATTCTCTCTTTGATGCATTTATGTAGTGTATTCTGGAAGAAAGATGATTCATACTAATGGATTTCTTTAAGACCACATTAGAAAAAAAAAAGTGAATCACATCGATGGTTGTATTTTTCCGCCAAGGAAATTTAGTTGGGATGAAAACAAATAGAACACTAAGTCCTAGCAACCAAGCAAGAATAAATGCTCCTATATAAATGCCCCAACTCACTGGATCAAAATATTTCCAATGACTGAGTTTGAAGCATAATTCTGGGAATTTCCTTCCATCAAAATAATCTCCAAAACATTTATTAGTTGATTTCTTAGCAAGATAGAAGGCATCACTCAATTTCATTAGCTTTTTTACCTTGTAACTATCATATATATATATATATATATATATATATATAAAATTTATATTTACCACTCTCAGCAAGATAGAGAATACCACTCTAGTGTATCAATTTTCCTTCTACCGAAATACCAATTCAAGGTAAATAATCTATCACATATTGATATTTAGATCGTCTATTAGAATTAGTCAATAGCAGAATGGTTAAATCAAGGACCATATGCATGTAGATTTTCTCTTCTAGTCTCTCAACATTATATAAATATAACAAGACTCTATTTCAACTGGATGTGTTATTGCATACCTGAATTATTTAAAAAGCTAATTGCATAAATGTTTGAGTGATTTAAATTTAGTTTGTTTTTGTTTTTTCAAAGTACAGATATATCTATGGAATAGCCTTTGATTAGTGGTTGAATTATTATCTTATTTTGTAGCTATTACACCTTGGTTATGGGTTAATGTCTATATAGATTTTGATAACCTATTTAAGAATTTATTTATTTTTATTTTTTATTTTTATTTTTGTTTCTTGCTTGGATTTGGTTTTGGTTAAAATTCCAATTGAGTTAATATATATATATATATATATATATATATATATATATATATATATATATATATATATATATATATATATATATATATATATATGATCAATTGAATAGTTTCAATTTAGTTTAAAACCTTATATTTCTTAATAGTTTTAAATTTAAATTAGTTTTATATTATGCATTGTATGGGACGTACATACATAACATTAATTGTAAGGTAGGGATTTCTCTTTTATAATAATCAATATTTAATCTTCATGACACATGAACATATGATTTGTAACTATCCAATTATTATTTTTTATATATTAAGCAGATATGAATAAGAGTTGGATGCATAAGTCAAGGTTGAACCAAGAATATGAACATGGAGTGGAAGAATTTCTTAAGTTTGCATTCGATAATGCAAGTCAAGATGGTATGATTGCATGCCCTTGCGTAAAGTGCGTAAATATTCATTGGCGAACCCGTGAAGTAGTGCTTGAACATTTAATATGTGATGGAATTCTACAAGGATATACATATTTCTTTTTCCATGGATAACATGTTCCATCACCCACTATATACTAATATAACAACGACTTTCACAGATGCTTCAATTTTAAATTCTCATAACATGACCCCTTAAGTTAGGAAAGATGGCATGGATGAATTGTTAAGGGATGCTTTTAATATGCATCAAGTTGATCAAGAGACTTTGGATCCTAATGTCTGTGAAATTGATGTTGAAGTGAATGTTTGGGAAGGAACTTACAGGGGGTAGATGATGAACAACCTTTAGAGAAAGCTGTAAAGTTTTACAAGTTGGTGACAGAAATGAATGAAACCTTTATAAGAGATTAAAGTATTCTAGATTGTACTTCTGCATTCGCCTGTTGCATCTGGAATGCATGTGTGGGATGACTTAAAAAGGGCTCGATCTATTGATTGAATTTCTAAAAGAATTCTTTCCCTCAACTGCTATTCCTAGAAGTAGTCATGAGTCCAAGAAATTCATCAAGGATTTGGGTCTTGGGTATGAAAAAATTCATAGTTGCCTTAATGACTGCATGCTATATTGGAAGCTTAATGAACATCAACAATCTTGTCATGTGTGCGGGTGTTCTCTCTTGGTGTCGAATGATCCCAAACAATCTTTGGATAATGATGGTGATATCGTTCATAAGAGACTTGCAAAGTTTTTTGGTATTTTCCTTTAATACCACGATTGTAGAGGATTTTCATGTCTTATAAGACTGTAGTTGATATAGTTTGGCATGCTACTAGTGGAACAAATGATGGTTGTTTGAGACACCCTGCTGATGCTGAGGCATGGAAATCATTTGATGTAAGACATCCAGATTTTGCTTCTGAACCATGAAATGTTAGGCTTGGGCTTTCTTCAAATGGATTTAACCCATTCAAGATTTTAAGTACATCTTATAGTACTTGGCCAGTAGTTTTCATCCCTATAATTTGTCGCCATGGATTGGGATGAAGCAACCTTCTTTCATTTTATCAATGATTATTCCAGGCAACAAAGGTCCTGGAAATGATATCGACATCTACTTGCAACCTTTTATTAAAGAGTTAAAGCAATTATGGGTCGGTGTTGAGACATTTGATGAATCAATGAGAAGGAATTTTTAGCTGAGGGTTGCTTTATTATGGACTATTAATGATTTTTCTGCTTACGCAAATTTATCACGTTGGAGCACCAAAGGAAAATATGCATGTCCTTGTTGTGCAGCACAAACTTCTTCAAGATGGTTACCTAATGGGAAAATGTTTTGTTCCATGGCACATCGACTGTGGTTAGAAAATGATCATCCATTACGATCACAGAAACATATGTTTGATGGCACAGTTAAGATGCTTGGAGCTCCTCCGGCAATTTCTATATCATATATTTTGTTAATGTTAAAAGATTTGCAATTTACATATGGGAAAGGGATGAAATATAATTTGAAGAAATCCAATTCTACTTCTACATCAGTGAAAAGATGACATCAAGTGTCCAATATCATTGTATACAATGATGAGGATGAGGTAGAGGAAGATGAATCACATGCGGCAATACTATGGAAGAAGCGAGCCATTTTCTTTGAATTACCTTATGGAGAGCATAATCTTTTGTGCCACAATCTTGACATCATGCACATTGAGAAAAATATTTGTAAAAATATTATTGGAACAATTCTTAATGTGGATGGGAAATCAAAAGACAATTTAAAAAGTGGGAGCTAGATTTGGTGGAGATTGGGGCATTACGCCGAGCTTCATCCTAAATATCTTTCCAATGAAAATACAAGACTACCACCGGCATCCTTTTCCATGTCCAAAGCTGAAAAAGATCTCTTTTGTTATGTATTAAGGAATATAAAAATTCTAGATTCATACTCTTCAAATATTTCCAAAAGTACATGAATGAGAAGAGCGAAAACTTCAAGAGGTTAAAATCTCATGACTATCATATATTACTACATGATTTTCTTCCAATTTCTTTGCACTCATCCATGTCAAAACAAGTGACTCTTGCCATTACAGAACTTTCAAATATATTCAAAATCAACATGGTAAATTAGTTAAGATGG
>NC_052489.1:12992636-13006437 GCF_009730915.1 Dioscorea cayenensis subsp. rotundata
TGGAGTTGCTTGAAAAACTCGGAACTTCTTATCTTTCGGTCATTCCTTTTGGTCATTCTTTAATCTAGAGGGATAAAAGGGATTCTTGGCTTGAAAGATGGGGATGCCACCTCTTTCTCTTTATTTTCTCCCTTCTCAACCTCTACAACATCGGGTGCATGTTCTTTCTCGGGTTTTTCGACTCGGAAGCCGCTCCTTTCAACCTCACGACCGCTTTCTCAGCGATCGCCTACATGTTCTCTCGGGTTGGTTTCTATGGTTTGCTTGGTAAACTTCCATGTGGCCTTTCGAGAAGAGATTTATAATTTGCCCCACTTGATTTTTCAAGGTTGTGCAAGGAGGCGGTGTGATTGCGAAGTGTAGCCTCGATCGATTCAAACCTTGTATTTGCCGATTGAACAAATCTAGCCATATGCTTCTCCAAATCCGTTATTCGGGTTTCCAAACACGAAATTGCTTTCCACTTGACGGGCTTGTTGTTGTCTGGAACCCCGATGGCCCCATGGTCTTCTGATGGTCTTTGATTACTCCATGAAAAGTTGGGATGATTCTTCCAACCTCGAATTGTAGGTGTTCTTTCATATGGATTCCCTTGAGATCTCATTCCATTACCTACAAAGTTAACATTCTCAATCGAAGAAACATCACCAATGATAATTGGGACATCGGAGGAGCATGTCCCTCCACCACAACGGTGCAATTTGTCATGGCCGCCTTTTTCTTGGGCCGCCAATGAATTTACCGCATCAATTTCATGGAGACCGGCCACCTTTTTCTTCTCTCTAGCGTTCCATCGGTAGCTATTTAACCCCATTTCCTCAATCAATTGACTAGCCTCGTGCGGGGTCTTGCTACCTAAGGTACCTCCTCGCCGCATCCAAGAGTTGCCTTGTACTCTCGGGTTCAAACCATTGTAGAAGGTTTGAACAATCATCCACTCAGAATCCGTGTTCGGACACTTGCTGCAGGAGTTCCTTGAACCTTTCCCATGTCTCAAATAGAGACTCCAATTCCAACTGTATAAAGGATGAGATCTCATTCCTAAGCTTTGCTGATTTTCCGGGAGGGAAATAACGGGCTAGAAAAGCTTCTACCATCTCCTCCTATGTAGTGATTGATGCCCTAGGTAATGAGTGTAGCCACTGCTTTGCTTTCCCCTTTAAGGAAAATGGGAAGGCTCTTAATTTGATGGCATTATCCATCACACCATTTATCTTCAGCATGTCACACACCTCGAGGAAGCTCTCTACGTGACTATTTGGATCCTCATCTGCCAAACCGTTGAAATTTATGCGGACTCATCTGCACGATATGGATGAATGCCTGGGTTTTAGCTCGAAAAGTCGAGTCATGGATTGGGGGACGACAATACCGATTGTGTCCACAACACGAAGGTTTGGCATAATCGGATAGTGTCCGTTGTTGCTCATTTTTGATTCACGCCATGTTGTCAAATCCTTCTACTTCCAAAATCACCGTGATTAGGTCAGTTATCGAGGGTTCTTTCCTTTTCCTTCGAAGTGTACGTCTCAAGCTCGCGGTCTTCTTCAATCAATATTGATGGATTCCCTCGGGTCATAACCTGGAGCTGCACCAAAAGTAAAGAAAAAGAAAATCAGAATGATGATAGAATAAGAAGATATGAAATAGAATGTGTAGTGGAATAGCTAAGAAAACAAAGTGCAAAGTATCTCTAAAAACCTAGCTCCCCGGCAACGGCGCCAAAAACTTGACAAGTTCCCCTTGCTTATATCCGCAAGTGCACGGGTTTGTCGAGTAATAATCCCGGGTGAGCGGGTCGAATCTACGGGAGTAGGGAATGAAAGACACTTAATTTCGGTTCTTAGCTATGTGAGAAGATCAACAATGATAGGTGTGATAATAGATTCAATTTTCAACAATTAAAAAGCAAACAAGTGAGATAGCAAAGAAAGTAAAGGAAAAGGGTAAGGCAATCGATAAAGATGGGGTAGCTCGGATGATGCTTCACCTAGGATAAATCGCTATCAAGTGCAAGAACTCTCTATTATGCTTCCTAATAAATGCAATGGTGAGTCGTGGAAATCCTTACATACATAGTCCCAAATCTAAGGTCAACTATGACTAACTCTATTCATGTCCCGGAGGAGAGATTAAAGTAACCTCTCAACCTCGCACTCGAATAAAGTTACAATGGGCTCTAGGGATTCCAAGTGATAAATCACTTCCTAATTATAGACCTAACCCTTTGGTTCAGCGGGAAGGTCCCCTAGCCACAATTAGCCCATAGATACTAAGATCCCCTCAACGCTTCACTCCATTGCACGCGCAAACTAGGGCCCCTAGCGGAGGTTCATCCCTTAGACCATTCACTCTATTATGGCCGCAGAAGAACTTAAGGAATGGAGGTAGAATCTATCACGCTCGGAGGGAAAGTGGGACGCCCCTGCACCTCCCGACTCACCCTCTCAACCCTCTCCAATCTAGCTTTGTCTAACGCCATGGTGTGTCACTCACTCACAAGGTTACCAACAAGAACTCTCAACCCAAGTGTCACTCTAGGGAAATGTTCATACAATCAAGCAATCAAGATTGGAACTCACAATAAACATCAATTTATTGAAAAGCATAATAAAGAAGTTCAATGAAACGAGTACATCCTAGGGTTCACAATCACCCAAGTACCCACTAGGGGTTTAGCTCTCCATGGAGCTAAGTACAATCAAAAGAAACTGAATGTAAAAAGCAATGAATCCATAAAGAAACCCCTCGATAGTCGTGTCGATGGTCTTGTGGAAAGTCCTCTACTCGTCAGTCCAAGGATTCCCTTCGTCCGGGTATAGGATACGCCTCGATCGAAGCTCCCCTACCAACCTTCTTCCTAATGGAATCACGATGTCGGACCGTAGAACCTCTCCAAAAACCTTGGCCAATACCCTCGAAAACCCCTAGCCGAAACCCTCTCTCAAGTTAGGGGAAAAGATGGAGAAAAGAATAATGAAATCGGCTTTTAAATAGTGGTCGAATCGAGGGACTGCAGGCGTGTATGTCACACGCCCTCGTGGGATTTCCACACGGGCATTGGATAATATCCACACGCCCGTGTGGATTCTCTGCTTCTCCGATTTCGGCCGGACTACTATAGTGCTTGCTACTAATGTTTTACTATAGTACCCGCTACAGATTTCCAACGGAAATACTCCCAATTCCATACTTTCATTGTGGTAACGCAAACGGGCACACGTTTACGTCGTGAATCACTTGCTTCTTCAATGATGTACATGTTGGTGGATCTCTTGTTCTTATATGCATAAGTCAGAATGCTCGAGTGTGACTGCATTTGTGCTCCTCCAAATGAATGTGCTCACTCGATTACGAGGAGGTTGGCACACACTCTAACATCTCACACCTGACCTATGTCTTCGCGTTTGAACCTTAGCAAGATCTCCTCCAAAATAGGTGCATTACGATCCACATTGGCCTATTTCCTTCATACTCGTCCTCACAACCCTACCTGCATGAAAGTAACATAAAAACACACATATTAATGTAAAAACCTGAGAAAAGTAATGCTCAACATAAGGAATGAACGCTTTGCATTCATATCGCACAAGCACTTATCAATGACACACTGGACACCCAAGGCCACCGGGTGTTGGAGAACCTTGGGGTGTTTTCTCATGTATGTTGGATGATAACTTGTTAATTCCATGCTTGGTAATTTTGAGATTTAATCCATTGTTTCCATGCTAAGTGCTACACTAAGGAGAAATCCGTAGCTCTTTTTTGAATGATGCATGTAGATGTAACTTGCTCGCATGTATTAGGTCATGAATGGATTAAAAGGGAATGCTTGTATCATCACACTGAGAAATCGGGTGTTTGGTAGCCCTCCATGTAGGTTTAATCCGAAGAAGAGTAGGTTTAATCCTAAGTGAGATTTCCTAATACTCAGTGCAATCGTAGGAATGTGGATTTGGAAGAAATTCCTATCTATGTTCGTATGGGATTAGGGTTCAATCACCGAGAAATTTGGGTTGTTCTAATCTTTGGAATCTCATGGTCCATTTTTACCCTCTTGCATCTTTAGATCATCATCCATGTTGCATGATAACCCCTCAAAGGGATTCTCATCCATAGGCCTTGCATCTCATTGATTTTCTTGCTTGCTTATTGTTTGTTCTCTAATTTGGTCATAATATCGCTTTTTAGCTTTTAATTACATTTAGTAGAGTAAAAATCTATCACTTGAGATCTTAGGCTAGATAATAGCTCAAGAAGGAGTAATAGGAGATCCTTAGCCCCTGCGGAATACGATCCTCGTGTCTTCAAACGAGGTATTAATTGACGATCCCTGACACTATGGGAAGCAATCAAGTTTTTGGCGCCGCTGTCGGGAACTTAAGGATTTCTACTGAAACTTTTTAGATTATTACTCTCGCCATTTTTATTCTTTTATTCATTCTTTATCGTTATTTCTTTCTTAATAGTTTAATTCACTTTCCATTTCTTTCTGTATAGTCCATCTTGTGAATGCAACAATGCAACTCCGAACATCAAGTTGGAAGACTACGCATACGCATTTGATGGTCGGATTAATTTGCGACTCAACAACTTTTTCACACCTCCCGTGATAACCATTTTTGGTACTGCCGCTATCTAGGGATTCGAGCATATCTTATGATGGTGGCAGTTGGCACACTGTGTTTTAGACCTTTATGAAAAGTGGAACACCATCAGTGAGTGAAGGAAGCATATCACCAATTGAACAATTTGTTTTGACTATCGAGAGTTACGTGAATCCCACCTTGGAGAACCGTGTTGATATGGGCCAAGTGTCGCTAAGCGTACAAGAGGCCAAAGGGGTGCAACAGTGTGGGCAGAATGTTTTGGGCAACAATGAAGGTCTAGGAAATGATGCTGAATATTTTGAGCTTCGTGTTCATTGTGCTGCAACGCCTCGATGAGAGTGCAGTGGTCCAAACAGTGGTGATGGGCTTTTGGAACATGGGTTTGATGTCATCAATCGAGGAAGCATCAGATTTGGAGTTGAAAATACTAAATAAACACCTTGAGTACGCCTTTTTGGGAGAAGGTACATAGTTTCCAAATATCATCTCTTCAAACCTAACAGTTGAACAGAAGAATGGGCTGGTGGATATACTAAAGAGGCACAAGAGAGTGATTTCTTGGAAGATTGCTGACATAAGAGGGATAAATCCATCTGTTTGCACTAACAAAAATTCTAATGACGTATGATCACTGCACTCCAAAGCCTTACCACAAAGAAGACTCAATCCCGAACATGAAAGAGGTGATCCCACAGTAAATCATCAAGCTTCTCAATGCGCATCATCTACCCGAGCATCGATAGATGAGTGGGTAAGGCCGCAGTGTGGTCCCAAAGAAAGGGGGAATGACCGTGATCACCAATGAGAAAAATGAGTTAATCCCGACTGCATAACTACCGGGTGGAGAGTATGCATTGACTATAGAAAATTGAATGATGCCACCCGAAAAGATCATTTTCCACTGCATTTCATTAACCAGATGCTAGAGCGGTTAGCTGGGCATGCCTACTATTGCTTTTTGGATGGGTTCTCTAGTTATTTCCAAATTCCCATCGCCCCCGAAGATCAGGAGAAGACTACGTTCACTTGTCCGCACGTCAGACATTTGCTTATCGCCGCATGCCTTTCGGCCACGTAATGCCCCTGCCACCTTCGTAGAGATGCATGACGCACCATTTTTGAGGACATGGTAGAAGGTTTTATGGAGGTGTTCATGGATGATTTTTCCATTTTTGGTGATTCATTCGATGTGAGCCTCAAGAACCTTGAGCGAGTCCTCAATCGATGTGAAGAGACCAATCTTTGTGCCGAAAGTTAGGAGAAATGCCATTTTATGGTCGAAGAGGGATAGTCTTGGGTCACAACATTTTCAAAAGATGGGATTGAGGCTCGATAAGGCAAAGATTTCCACCATCGAAAAAGTTACCACCTCCAAATTCGTGAAGGCCATAAGAAGTTTTTTTGGGACATGCCCGGTTCTATAGAAGATTCATTAAGGATTTTTTTCTAAAAATTGCTAGACCCCTATCAAGGTTATTGGAAAAGGATGTCCCATTCGAAGTTCGATAATGACCGCATGACATCCTTCATGACACTCAAGGAGAAATTAATTCAGTGATCCGATTATGGTAGCTCCGCATTGGAACCCATATTCAAATTGATGTTTGATGCAAGTGACTTTTGCAGCTTGGGCAAGGCTTTGTCACGGAGAGACAAACATTTCCACCCCATTTACTACACAAGTAAGACTCTAACGGGAGCTCTAAGCGTAATTACACTGACAACTAAAAAAAGAACTACTTGTCGTGGTATTTGCCTTCGATAAGTTCCGATCAGTATTTGGTTGTTTCTAAAGTGGTGGTATACACCGATCATTCGCTTTGAGATACTTACTTAGCAAATCGTATGCCAAACCATGTTTGATAAGGTGGGTCTTGTCGCTTCAAGAATTTGACCTCGAGATTAAGGACAAGCTGGGAGCAGTAGAATCTTGTAGATGATCATTTATCCCTGCTTTGGAGAGCTCCGCGCACGTAAAACTATAAGAGAAAAGGACATTGATGACTCATTCCTCAAGAACACTTGTATAATATCCGTAGTAGAATAGAAGGAACCACCTTTTGGTTTGCCGATTTTGCTAATTACTTGGTTGGTGGGGTCATCCCTAAATGGTTTACATATCAACAAAGGAAGAAATTTTTTTCGCACCTCAAGCACTACATCCTGGGAAGATCCATACCTATTCAGGGTTTATTCTGATCAGGTTGCTCGATGATGTGTTTCTAAGGCAGAGGGTCTAAGCATTTTGAGGCATTGCCACTCAGACCCATCGGTGGCCATTATGATGCGAATAGAACAACAAAGAAAAATTCTTGATGCAGTGTTTCTATTAGCCATCGTTGTTCCATGACACCCTGTAAATTCATTCAAGCTTGTGATAGATGTCAGCGGGTTGGTAACATATCTCGCCGCGACGAGATGCCCCAATATTGGAACCAAGCCTGTGAAGTTTTTGATGTGTGGGGGATTGACTTTATGGGACCTTTTCCGAGCTCCGATGGATACAAGTTCATACCGTGGATGTCGATTATGTGTCTCAAAATGGGTGGAGGCTCAAGCATTCCAAACAAATGATGCGAGGATGGTTGTGAAATTATTGAATAAATTATTTTCCAGGTTCGGCGCACCACCGGCTATCATTAGTGATAGAGGCACTCATTTCTGTAATGCCCAATTCGTAAAAATATTGAAGAGCTATGGAGTCTCCCATAAAATGGCAACAAAGATACCACCCCAAACTAGCGGGCAAGTGGAAGTATCCAACCAAGACTTAAAGCTGAATCTTTGGAGAAGACCCAGATCTCGTAATCCAAGAGATCAAGCGTAACATCTCGACGACGCCCTCCCGGGCCTCACGTAATGTACTACAAGGCTCCTATTGGCATCACTCAGATAGGCTAGTCTATAGAAACGCTTGTCATCTACCCGCTGAGCTTGAGCATAAAGCTTTATTGGGCTATTAAGTTCCCTAAATCTCGACTCTTCTCTTGCAAAGCTGCAAGAGGAAGCTCCAACTCGAATGAACTTGATGAGTGGCGCCCACCGCGACATGAGAGTTCAAGCTCTATAAAGAAAAAGTAAAGGAGTACCACGACAGGCGTGTCAAGCACCCTAAGCAATTTCACATGGGTGATCAAGTCCTACTTTTCAACTCTAGGCTGAAAATATTTCCTGGGAAGTTAAGATCACGCTGGTCGGGTCCGTATACGCTACTCAAGTCTTCCCACATGGAGCTGTTGAGGTAACCCAACCCGAAAATGGCACTTTTTAAGGTCACTGAGCAACGATTAAAAATTTTTACTTCAATAACAATACTACAAAGGAAACCGGGATGGTTTCAAAACTCTTTGAGTCCCCGTGAGGTAAGAAAAAGATACGCTAGGCTCGTGATGTTAAACAAGCGTGCCTTTGGGAGGCAACCAAGTGTTCGTGATGTTTTCTTGCATTTTTCATATTCTAGGTCTTAGTTCATCTCAATTTTGTATTTCTTAGACTTGTTTTACTTTTTGAATAAGTTCATGCTCACACACTTGGCATAGTGCTCTCATCGCTTTAATTGTGGTATATTTGTGCAACTTCTTGAAAAACTCATGTTTAGGGTGTTAATTCATGCACTAGATCGCCGCTTTTATTCATTCTCATCTCGTGTTTGGAGAAGTCTTCGACCTTGCCACACCATGTCTCGTGACCATTTGGGGCAAGTTTTTGGAGTTTTAAATGGTTTTAAACTGCAGATACGGCCTCATCGAGCCAGATGGTGGGTCGCTCGAGACGTAACACGAGCCAACTCGTGGCTCAGCGCCATCTCGCACGGCTCCTCAAATGGCTCCCCCATACTGGGGCCGCCTCTGAGATGGGGCTCCTCTCGGCCGAGGGGAGGCTCTCGGCCCATACGGCCACCACAGTAGCGCATGGGGCCCATACGATCGGGCCCCCCTCTTATCCCTCTTCCTCACTCTTTCTCTTCCATCCTCTCATTTCTCCTCATCCTCCACTCGAATTTCTCTTCATTCTCACAGAATTTTTGACTAAATCTCCTCATTTTTTCTCCTAAATCTTCTTCTCACCCATTGGAGACGCCCGATCTAGTGGTTTTCCCAGTTTAAAGCTTGTTTTTCTCAAGATTTGCGCTGTATGCTTTTTTCTATGCCCTAGTTTTATCTTTTCTCATTTCTTGGGCATTCTTAGAGATTTTTGTGTGGATTTCTTTAGCATTTTGCTTGGTTTTGAATGATGAATGTCATGGATGAATTTTCCTTCAAATTTATGTAAAAAATTTTCGATGCTTTGAATATAGGGGAGACTCTGCAAGATGAATAGTGACCATACGCCCCATACACGGGTCCGTATGACCTTAAGAATTTGATTTTTTTCATGTGTTTCTCTATCTCTAGCATTTTCTTTTGATTTATCTTGTATCCCTATGAGATTGAACAAAGTTTATCTTCATTGTAGGAATGCCTAACACAAAACGGCTCGCCTCCAAGCGGCCCAAGAACCACCTGGCCCTCTTCTACACCCGGCGAGCCCGCCTTCAAGTTATCCCATCATCGAGAGATATGATCGACTCAAAAACAAAACCATTTGGAACATTCGTGCTACCTTGAGGTAGGGGGACGTGGAGAACCTTTGGATTGTAAAGTCAAGTGAGGGAACAGCTATCAAAAATTGTTGGGACAAGCTTTTGCCTAAACGAAAGCAAAACCTTTCGTCAATTAACCTTGGAGGTTTTGAGTACATTTGAGTACACAACAAGATGGAGATTCCATGTGGAATAGGAAAATTATCACCATCCATTTTCAAGCTTTTAGAAGGAAGTGTACTATGCATCACCTGGATTTTGCAAGTACTTGGAGATCTATGATGATGAGTTTATCAACCCATGCCCGTAAACGCCTTAAGCTTGATTTCCCAAGTGGAGGGTAGATACAACTATTGGGCTACTTTTATGGGTGATGATCAAACATGAAAGGCCTCACAGATGATTGACCCAAAGAACATGATTCTATTCATGCTTTGATTGCTAGGATCAATTAAATGGGGCCGATAACAAGGGGATTATCACTCAAGCAGATATTTATATGATGTATGGCATCTTCGAGCGACGCCCTACTCACCTTGGCCACCTTGTCACCGATGCATTTCTTCACTAGGCTCGATACACGATTGGGAGCTATATTTATCGCCCTATGTGACTAGATTGATCCGCGTGGCATGGATTTACTTGAGCGCACGTGAGGCATGACTCATTGTAGGAGGTATAGCACCCCTCGGACCAACCCATATACGGGCGAGTAGGCTTGGTGATCGCACGTGGCGCACTCCACACGCCCACCAGGCCACATCGGGTGAGTCTAGTGCTAGAATCAGATCGAGCACATGAGTTAGACCCTGAGGGCGCACCTACTCCTATCCTCGGCGCTACATCTTTACCTGACTTCGACATGAGACTGAGAGGGATTGAGTGCGAGGTTCAGCCAGGTCGAGTAGCGTGAGATTCACAGGCCACCACCAGCATCATTGAGGGAGCCACTGCCTCGAGGCGTATCTTGCAGCTTCTCACCTCCCTACCGTGGTTCATCCCCCACACTCGGGGCTACTTTTCTACCGCCATGCCACCACCACCAAAGCATCTGCATTGTGATGAGTAGTAGCTTGTTGGAGCTTTGAATCACCTATTGTTTACTTTTTACTTCGTGGTTTTGTATTTTTGTATTTTTGTTGAGTTGAGCATGGTCTCTACCCACCGACTTTGTGCTGTCAAACTTTAGCTTTATTTTCATCTTTGTGTTTCTTATTGACTACCTCTAGTTTCTCCCTTGTGCTTGTATTTTTTAAATCTTTGTGGAATGATGATGCCCCTTTTACCCTCGTAGGCATTGAGGGAATTTGGTGAGCTTTCCTGGTTTAATGGAGGCTCGACTGAGACATGTATCGGCGTCACTCGCACATTTTCTCACGGCCCCACCTCATGGACAAGCACAAGTTGAACCGGGAGTTCATTTTCACCCTCTCAATTATTTTTCATTGCTTTATCTAGTATGTTTGTAGTGATTAGGTGTACATTGAGGGGCAAATGTACAAACATTATGTGGGATGGGTGTATTTCATGTATTAGGATCATTTGCTACATGCTAGTGTTACCTATGATGGCTTTGTTCATTCTTGTAAGATTCTTTTTAGCTTGACTAATGATTGATGTGAGTTACTTGTTTCTATGCTTTTATTGAACTCGCTACTCCCCTAGTATTGTCATGCTGCACTCGATTTTTGTCGATGCCCCGGAATACCCAATTTGACTACTCTCTAACTCTCTTGCATGCGAATACACTACTTTGAGTACTTGGCCCTAGGAAATCACCAAGTTCTTTCCTTCAATGGACTCTTAAGAACTTCTATGTCTTATTGAGCTAATCCTAGTAGTGTACTCAAGATGTGATCTAGGGTGAATGTAGGGTCTGTGCTTAAGATTCCTCCGCGTATCGTACGAATGTTGCCTATGTGGATTGTAATCGAGAGAAGAAGTGGCTCTTGTGCCTCAACCAAAGATGTGCACCTTCCGTAAAAGATTTCAAAATGATTTTCTTGGCACCACGTTAATCGGACTTGAAAATGAATGATGAAATGAAAAATAAAACTCTAGTGATCTTTTTCAAAGAATTCAACAAAGGTTTTGAGAAGAAAGTGGATTTCGTTTTCAAGCTATAGAATTAGAAGGATCTTACTTGGCTACATGGAAGTAGCACTCTAGTAGTTTAAGACTTAGTAGTTTCTTTTGTAAGCGGGAGTGATTAGCATCCGTAGTCGTAACTCGATTGAGGTCCTTAGGCTAGACCGCTATTAGGCATATGAGATAAAAGATTCACTATACATGGCACGCACTTCTCATAAGTGGGTGAGACAGGATATTTTTATTATGCTTATTGACTCATGACTCAACATCTATGTATCATTGTCCTTTGTTTTGGAGTCTTATATTTACTTGATGCCGAGGTAATGCATTTAGCCACTCTACTTTTGTCTTCATGAGTTGATTGCATGGGGACAAGCAATGCTTATGTGGGGATATTTGATAAGTGTCTAAAATGTAGATGTTTTCTACATATATATATATCATTGTATCCACTTTGCGCGTATTCTCTTGTGGTGAGGTCTCGACGACCGCTTTATACTCAATCATCTAACTAGCCTGCTTTTGTAGCATAAGGGTCAGCCAAGAGAACAAGAAGATATCATTTGGACGAAAAGAAAAGAACAGAACTTTTACACCACCTCATACCGCCCAAAGACGCCGATGCACTATAAAGCGGGAAAGGAATGATCTCGCGGTCCCAGATTTCGACACCAATAAGGTAATGGGCCATGTTGGAGGCCAGATGCACTCTGGGATGGGAACGTGAATCCATGGCCTTTTGAGAGCTGCCACGACTCACACGCACTGATGGACCGTGCATATAAACCAACTTTTAGTGCGTAGTGACTCTTTTGGCCAGGACTCCTTCCTGATGCATTTTGGGAGACCACGGGAGGCCTTTGAAGCAATCTGGGAAGGAGAAGTATGGGAAAGGTAGCCGAGGAGCTCAGTCCAAGCCCCAAGGTCCAAGACTCTCAAGGGAAGAAGGCAAACATCATTCAAGGAGATCTACCACGATTTGAAGGAAGGAGACCCACTCACAGAGAAGCGCCATTTGGCACCTTTATGGCCGAAAGCATCATTTGGCATATTCTTTCACCTCCTCCTCCACCATTTCATCTAGGGAGTGTCATCGTGCTTTTTGTTTCATGTTTTGCTTATTTGTATAACTTGTTGTGGGATGATGAGATTAGACCCCAAGGCCACCGGTGTTGGTGAACCTTGGGGGTTTTATCATGTACAAGTTGATGATAACTTGTTAATTCCATGCTTGGGTAAATTTTGAGATTTTAATCTATTGTTTCATGCTAAGTGCGTACACTAAGGAGAAATCAGAGCCTTTTATGAATGATGCATGAGATGAATTCTTGCCTCGATGTATTAGGTCATGAATGGAATAAAAGGATGCTTTGTATCATCACGAGAAATCGGTGTTTGGTAGCCTCCATGTAGGTTTAATACGAAGAAGAGTAGGTTTAATCCTAAGTGAGATTTTTATACTCACTACAACTCGAGGGATATGGATTTGAAGAAATTCATCTTTGTTCGTATGGGATCAGGGTTCAATCGTCGAAATTGAGTTGTCTCAAATCTTCGAATCTCATGGTCCATTTTAATCTTTGCATCTTTAGATCATCATCCATGTTGCATGATAACCCCTCAAAGGGGATCCTCATCCATAGGCCTTGCATCTCATTGATTTTCTTGCTTGCTTTACGCTTGTTCTCTAATTTGGTCATAATATCGCTTTTTAGCTTTAATTACATTTACTAGAGGCTAAAATCCATCACTTGAGATCTTAGGGCTGATAATGGCTCAAGAAGGAGTACTAGGAGATCCTTTGGCCCCATGGAACACGATCCTCGTGTCTCTCACATGAGTTATTACTTGGCGATCCTAGCATAGGACTTTGCGGGGAAGCACTCACCAAGGTCTATGATTTAAAAATTTTCGTCCCTTATCGCTAGCTTTTGGCTCTGAAAAGTTGTTATTTTTATGGGTCACTTTCTAGCACTTGGCTATTTATTTAATAACACTCATGCTAAACCAGGACTAATTCATTTGGTATTACTTATTTTAGAAACACTATATGGTGACTGCTAGTTGAAAACATAGTAGCAAAAAGAACTTAAAGGTGCTTTGACCATTTATCAAGATTGAGCACCCTCAATTGGAGGCACAAACAAGAAGCGAGATAACACCCAGCTTCCTCAAAGTGAGCATCTCATACCTAATATCGGTAAAGCTGTGTAAAATTCTAAATACACCTGGCTAATAGGATTTTCTCCTACCATGTCATTGGTCGAGCTCTTCCTAAAGATATAGTCTATCACCAAAGAAGAAATTATTTGTCGAATGGAAAATTATGTATGTGGAAGATTCTTTTAAGTATGTAGACTGTAATCAAGTTGTATCTCAAGGATGAGGAAAGATGGAAATTCCCAAGATGCCAATGCCAGGAAAACCTGCAAGCAGACATTTTAGCTAATAAGACAATAATCAAAGAAAGTACTTAAGTCAAGTTTCTTTTGGCCCACTATTTTCTCGTGGATGTAGA